>NW_025534082.1:120000-283662 GCF_020615455.1 Coregonus clupeaformis
TCCAATGGCAGATTGATCACTATTGATTAGTCCTGAATTTCCAAATGTATTGTTGAAGTTTTTACAGCAGTTAGGCTATTAGTTAGACTAACAACAACGACCTCTCCAAATAAGAACTTACGTTTTTGACTTGTAAAATAAATGATTGGAATTAAATTAAACTTGACGCTTCAATTTCATTTTATACTTAAAATTACGATCTCGATTATTTCAAGTTGACAGCTTTAATCATCACACTATCTTGACATATGTACTTCCCTGCGTAGTCTGAAGTCGACAAAGTGATGGATGCAGTTTTGCTGATAAATGCAGTCTTGCGTAGTCTTGCTGTAAACATAGAATTTGGAATGACTAATAGTCATTTAATAGGATATCCATGGCTGTGAACTTGGACGCGTTTGTTATGATTTACAAAGAATGATAGTCTGCCTACCTACATACCGTGTAAAGACGCATGCTCATCTGCGCGCCGTGAACCGGCGTGAACACTTTGGCAATTGGCACACCGAAGTTTAAAAAGATGTTTGATAGGCCTATTGTCCAGGTTTATTGTTGCCTGTGGTTTATTTGATATGGTGTGAGCTATATTCACGTGTGTGCTATATTCACAGATTCACATTGTATGATGTCATGTTTATCAAGTGAGACCCAGCATATTTATTTATTTACCCATGCTATTTAGATAGTAAAGCGTGTACGCGTGGGTGCGCGCGTGTGACTGTGTGCGTGTGTTTGTGCTCATCTGAGCTCCTATGCATGATTGTGTGTGTATTGATCTGTGTGTGTGTGTGTGTGTGTGTATTGATCAGTGTGTGTGTGTATTGATCAGTGTGTGACTGTCTCTCCCTGTGCACACAGAGTCTCTGCAGCATGTCCTGAGTGAGTATGGGGTGGTGAGGCCTGTGAACACTGACGCAGAGGGCCGTTTCCTCTCAGGTGCTGTCTCCGCACCTCAGCTTGACAGCCAGCAGCAGCAGGCCCACAGACGCTGGAGAAGAGAGGCTGCAGCTGCCTCAGACCCCAGCCATGTAGACCTGGAGGAAGGAGAGGGCACAGCCAGGCACAGGGAGACACTCTTCTACAATGTCACTGTGTTTGGCCGGGAGCTTCACCTGCACCTGCGCCTCAACTCCAGGCTGGTGGCCCCCGGAGCTAAGCTGGAGTGGCACGAGGAGGGCAGCCAGACCCGCTACGAACCTCTACGGGACAGCGACTGCTTTTATGTAGGAGAGGTCACCAATGTCAGGGACACGTCCGTCGCTATCAGCAACTGTGATGGCCTGGTAAGTGCTGCACCGTTGATAAATATATCCCTCATGTATAGTTATTACACTGCTAGTACGCCTGTAGAACGGATTAGGTAGCTTCAGTTGATAGACAGAGGGGGCAATGCCATAGTAATAAAGATGGCTAGACTTAGGTCATCCAAGAGGCAGGAGAGATTGGAAAGTGGAACCCCTGCTCTGGCACATTGTTATGGTTGTGTATCATTGCACAGAAGGACTGAGATTATTTTCGATGTAGGCAGATGTTTTTCATATGGTCTGCATCAAAATAGAGGATTGTAAAAAATAAAATAAATAAAGCAGTAATCTCAAAATAAAACAAACTTCTCCCTGCTTGGCATTACTGGTCGGTCTCCACCAGGCAGGGTGGCAGTATTCAGCATGCAGGTCATTGCTGGTCGGTCTCCACCAGGCAGGGTGGCAGTATTCAGCATGCAGGTCTCTGTGCTGTTGAAGGTGGGAGGCCCAGGGGAGGTTTTAGTCCCTGGAGGTTAACGCTTCATATCTCAGGCAGCTGCTTCATCCCCATCCCCTCTCCCGCCCACCCTGCAGGAAATAAACCACATCTCCTTAATGATCACATGAAATAGGTTGGCCGAAATCCCCTCTGTTTAATTAAATATGCTCCTTAGAGACACACACACTATTACTCTCTCAAGGTAGGTTTCAGACAAGTCTGCGTTTAGAATTAGCGATAAAGAAACAATTTGTTAGAAAAAGACACCACTGTGATTTTCTCTCTTTACACCGTGTTGTTTCCCATGTCCCCTGGACAAATCACACTGCAGTGTTATGATCAGACCCTGGTTCAGATTACAGTGTCAGAAAACAACTGTCAAGAGAAAGACCGGTCTTCAAACATGGATAGTCTCATTGGCGAGTGTCTGTCCGTGAGTGATTTGAATTACTATTTTTTCTCTGTGAGGAGTGTTCCATTTCTCTGCTTGGAACACATAGCGCCAGAGCATGTCCAGACCCAGTACTGTACAGTGTTGTGACCAGACCGCTGTAGGTTTTCTATTTCAATCCCTCGGTCCACATAGGTTTGGTCTACATACTATAGCTAGGTTATACAGCATGTAGTGTGCTATTGTCATGCCCCCTCCTACCTTCTGATCATTAGTAGACAAAGCATATACAGTGGAGAGACACATGCGTCATATTTATGCAGTGTCGATACATGACCACATGACTACAAAAAAGGGTGAAACGATTTTTAGGATAAGTTGCACCTCCAAGCTTCACACTCACTAAGCTCCTCCACCTCCAAGCTTCACACTCACTAAGCTCCTCCTCCTCCAAGCTTCACACTCACTAAGCTCCTCCTCCTCCAAGCTTCACACTCACTAAGCTCCTCCTCCTGAAAGATAAATACTGTTGAATGATTGAATGCTTATGAGATTCTACTACCAAGCTGTAAGTCCTGGGTCATTGGTACTGCAGGCCATGCATGTGTATCAGCATTAGCAGACTGCAGCAGAGCGAAGCCCGTCTACAGAAAGTGTCTCAGAGAAGGAAAGAGTGCTGATCTAGGATCAGGCCCCCCGTGTATTCATTATGATAAAAAATATAAAGCTGATCCTAGATCAGCACTCCTACTCCGAGATGCTTTATGAATACGGTCCAGAGCAGGCTGCTGCACTGAGAAGGGCAGGGGCATGATGCTGGTACCGGACCCCTGCTAAGGGACAAATGAGTAAGTGATGCCCTACAAGCAGAGGCACAAGCTGTTGCCATTGCCATAGTGTCTGTAGGAGGAAGTGACATCCACCAAATGATTCTCAGAAAAAAAGTGATGTGTTGGTATGGCCTCTTAGGTTAGATTTAGTCTGAGTACCAGTCTCTTTAGCTATCATTCCACTCCTTGCCAGTCCTTGTCATTGCCAAAAAAAGACTGATCTTTCGGCAATCTCAATGTTCAATATGCGCTGGATTTACGGCAGAGTTGCTCATTGGTTGTTGGTAATAACATTAATATTTTCCATGACATCATGTGGAGCTTCGAAATGAGAATTTATAACAAAGTCAGTTGTATTTTGAGGCATTTTGTGGTTGGAATTGCAGAGGCATTTTGTGGTTGGAATTGCAGTATGTATTTAGTTTGAGAATTTAGATGTGAGCATCTGAATAAACAAAAAACAGTTGCTTAGCAACCGGATACCAACGTGTTCTGTGTAGAAAAATGTGCATAATCGTTGTGATTGGAGGATAGCTGTGAGGGTGATCGAATCAGGATCAAATCCTCTGTTCTCCTCGAGCTCATTAATGATAGAATGTTAATATTTAAAGATGGCAGAAAGGATAGTCTCCTTGGCACATGACGTGGCGTACAGGGAGTGGATTAGCTAAAGAGACTGATACCCAGGCTAGGTTAGATTGGGTGGCCTGAGCAAATCTTTTGTGGCCTTGGCTACAGACCGTTGTCATGGAAACCACCCTCTTATGCAATTTGTCCTGAGGGGTCAGCCTGTCAGTTTAAAGTCTGTATCTGTGTGATATCTCTCTATTATTGTCCCTCATCCCTTCTCTGTGTGATCTGTCCTGCATGACCTTGTTCCAGAGATGCATTGCATGCATTGCATTGCTGAATTATAATTAAATATAACTTATATATAACTTTCTCTGTGTTATGATATCAGAGCAGTCAATCCTCTACTACGGGGGTTCTTAAACTTTTATAGCTCGAGACCCGAATGAGAAATTGACCATCCTACCGTGACCCAAATCGTCCTCCAATGACACAAATCACGACCCACCTCTCACATGCCCAGGGCCCACTTTGGGTGCCGACCCATAGTTTAAGAAAGCCTGCTGTACTACAAACAGTAAGAACAGCTGTTAGTCTTATCCAACTTGCAATCAAGCCACCAAAGAACCATAATCCCATACAGACCTCATGCTGCCCAAAAGTTCAGGAAGTTAATCAATTTTGCGCTGGGATGGTTTCTGTGTTGGTTGGAAATCCTTCAGCCTTTGCACGATATAGCCTATGTCAGCTGTGTATAACCTAGTAATGAAGATGCAACCTTTCTAAAGTCATCCCAGGGGTCTTTTCTCAACACAAGCGCTGGATGTCACTTATTTAGTTGGGTTCACTTTTATGCTATAATCAAGTTGTTCATTTTGCTCCTCTGGCACGTATGTGGCTGGGGTGTTTGGAGCTGTGTCCTGACTTACACGACCTCTGAGCCTTCTCAAATCAATGTTGGACCAGGGCTCACTGTTTCAGCCATCTGTCGCCCCTCTCCCTGGTTTGGGCCAATAGGAGCCACTCTCTTTGTGGTGTTGAGCGGGCCGTGGAGCGGGGTGAAAGAGGAACACTTGTCAGGTAGGGCCATTCCAGAATCCCCTGGCTCCGGTCTCTATGGAGTAGCTGTGGCCTTTGATTATTCCATTGGAAGGACAAAGTGGGGAACCCACTGTGACTGCACCGGCACACTTCCTTTCCTCTCCGCAGGAGTTTAGATCCGTTTCTGTTTGAGTGTGGATGGAAACCTCAGTCCTAATTGTATCTGGCTGAAGGCCCAGTCCATCTGGCTGAAGGCCCAGTCCATCTGGCTGAAGGCCCAGTCCATCAGGCTGAAGGCCCAGTCCATCTGGCTGAAGGCCCAGTCCAGCAGGCTGCGTGTTACATTAACGTTTCAAAGTGACATATTGACGCTCTTGTCAGGATTTATAGTTGCGAGAACAGGCCCAGCTGGAGTGAAAAGAGGATCTTTGAACTGGAAGACTCTGCTGTAGAGAACAGGTCTACACACCTGAATACAGCTGACCTCCTTAGAGAACAAAACTCTCTCATCACAAACATGGAAGCCAATAAATGTCTTGTCATGTTTGGTTTTTGTTTGCTTCTGTGTCAGCTTTCTTTCGGTGCCATGAGACTCAGTCCATTTACACAGATTAAATATATATATATATATATATATATATATATATATATATATATATATATATATATATATATAGCGTTTGGAAGAATTCCATGACTGACACCTTAGCATTTAGAGTTGTTTATGTATTTCATGGTGAGTAGGAGGAGTGTGACCTGGATAGAAAGATGTTACAAAGAAAAACGTTAAAAGGAAAAGCGTCTCCGGGCGCTCATGGACAAAGGGTTGAGTGTGGCTCCATCCAAAATGCAATGTGAAAGGGATGGTTGGGAATGAAGAAGAGGAGATTGGGTCTTGATGGTTCCCTCCTGATCTGTCTGTAGTTACAGTAGGACATGTGATGTCAGCCACCTGGCTCGTCCAATCCCTGCAGGAGGTGCATTCTCCAAAATGAAAACAGCAGTGTTCCGTGGATGTTAATCAAGAGAATTCTGAAGGCAGTCAATACATGTCAGGTCTGACCCGATGATCCAGGACATTTTAACGTGTGTGTGTGTGTGTGTGTGTGTGTGCGTGTGCGTGTGCGTGTGCGTGTGTGCGTACGTTCGTGCGTGCGTGCAAGAGAGAGGGAGACCAGACTAGAGTATATTTCACTTGATATAGTTCTTGTTTTATTGGGCTTTTATGGTCGTGTGTTGATATGAATATTGATGTGGTTGTGTTGATTCCTGACACATGTTAGTAGGGCTCCGCTGCTGCTGAGTTTGAATGACAGCTTGTAATGAAGAGTGAAGGGAGGCAGCCCAGAAGGGGTTTCAGTTTCTACTCTCTCTGATGTCCTACATTACTGTTGCCAGTGGTCAACAGAGAAATGAAGGAGATTACTGGGATGAACATCAAATCACAAGTGGCTTTGGCCTGCACATAATAGCACCTTTGATTCTTGCCAGGCTTGAAAATGAACATGGTTGATGATATTTTATTTATTTGAAACTGACGATTTTGACTTGTTTATGTTAATTCTTGACTTTATACTGTATCCAACTCAGGATCAAAATGAAGTTTGCTCCAGGACTCATTAATCCTTGAATCTCAGAGATTTGGTGGCACAATCTGGGTGTCCATTTCACTTGCCACAATAACAACTGGCACAAAACACCTAATCTCAGATTTGATTGAATGTAATCGATTGATAATGTGTTAGATTATGTTGAAAAGGCTGAAAATTAACACAGTATCATGATTAAATTTAAGGTTGAAAGGAAGCTTGAGGAACTTTAGAAATCCCTTCTTTGGAGCAGTGTGAGTGAAGGTCATGTAAACCAACGACCTGTCCAATGGCAACTAACACTGAATACTGTGAGTCAACATGGCAAGTTTTTAAACACTTTTGGCCTTTTTGCAATGGAAACTATTGACACGGAACATGAGGTCATGCTGTTGTGCAACAGAAATATGTTTCTTAATCAAGGATTATGGATATGGCCCCGTTTAGTCTTCTTAATCTTCCCTTTCCAACACATAGTGTGTGGAGACGATGCCATTGGGAAACAACTCATCCACTTTATTTCCAGTTTAAACACAGTATTTTCTCCTTTCCATGGCCCTTCCACTGAAATATAAACCCAGCAGTGAAAATGGAGAGTTTATTACCCGGGGTTAGAGGGATGGAGGTTTTACCATGGCTCTTTCATTCATATCAACTGGAAAAGATTACTATTGTCAACCCTGTGAAAGCTGTCATTACCTCAAAGAGCTGTACTTAGCTGCAGTATACATTATCTGTCATTTCACAAAGAGCTGTCCATTGTGAGAGCTAAGGTAGTGCTCACATGCTTCCACCCCCGTTCAGACAGACAGGCAGACAGACAGACAGACAGACAGACAGACAGGCAGGCAGGCAGGCAGACAGACAGACAGACAGAACGCTGGCAACAAGGCAAAGTTGTCATGAGTGAGAGCTCTGCTCTGCCTGCCTCTCATTTGGAACATGTCATGCAGGCTTTGTGCTCCTCCTCCTCCTCCTCCTCCTCCTCCCTACAGACATAACTACCTCTGGATTAATGTATTTTCCTGCCCCCTCACACACACACACACACACACACACACACACACACACACACACCACACGCCACACACACACTGAACACTGAAAAGTTAGGGTATGAACAGCAGGTCTCCCGGGGCGACCAGTCTCTTAACAAGACAGCAGGCAGGCCTGACTCTGAGCTGGAAACCGGGACGGAGCTGCTCAGGCCCTCTCTCTTAGGCTCTGCTCTCCCATTTCACTCTTGGCAGGCCAGGCCAGGCCAGGCAGGCTTCGGAGCCTCTCAGGCTTATGGAAGAGCCAGAGTTTTCAATGTGACAGTGAAGCTGGATCACATCTTCAATAAGATTCTGCACCAGCATGGTTTATGCTAACTTATCCATCATTGCTCCTGTAAAGATTTACAATTTTTATGCCATTTTACAGCTAAAGAGTCGTGTGGGTATAATACCACTAATCAGGTAGCATACCCACACAACCACTGATCCAACTGTGTTGACACTGTAGAATATTTCTGACAGTAAAGCTGGTAGTGAGAGCTAGTGATTTATTTGTGATTGTTAAGTGAAGTTGATCCCTCAAATGTTAGTTTACGATTTTCAATTGGCAAGAGAGGATTTGACATCTGGGAAAGTTATTTGTTGTTGAAGAGTTTGATTTTAGATTGAGGGTTTGGATGTCTATCACAGTGTAGCCAAATGGAAAAAGTTAGTCTGCAAAAACCCCAGTCTTGCACCATTGTTTAATATATTATATATAAAGTTGCTGCAGGAAAAGAAAGCCTTCCCTGTCACGTGGGAGAATGGAAATTCTTGCTTTCAAGACTGAGGTATGTGCATCTTTCCTCCAGCCCAGGGTAGAATCTTTCATATTAAGTCCTTTATTCCCGAGCATGACTCTAATCAGCTGTTCGAGTTCTAGAGTTCCTGAGGTGAGGTGACTGAGCAACTGCTTTTCTGAGTGGAGGATGTGTACTTAGCCATGCTGCGTGGTAAGGCAGGTTAAGTTTGACTTCACAGTGGCTCAGAAAGCTGGCTGACCGAGGTGTAACTGCTGGTATCAATTTATGCAGAGTCCGGACCTTTCCTTGGTAATTATACCTCGGGAGGATGTGACAGCTCCTTGTGTAATATTTCCCAGGAGGCTGTTAAATGGCAGCCTCAGCAGCCCGTCTCTAGCTCAGTGGTTCGGGGTCAGAGAGAGGAGCAGTATTGTGCTGACCCTGAACAGACCTGACTGTTCCAGTCTCAGTGTGTTTTAAAGTTTACATTCGCATCCCTCCTCTTCCTCGTTCCCCGTTCTCCAGGTCAGACACAGGATAGGGGGCCACCTGGTTTGGGCTGTCACGCCACATTTTGGCTGTCTGCATTTATGAAAGCATTAGTACCGCTGTTTTGGCTGACCTAAATTGTTGATCAGTTGGTTGATCTAAATTGGCCCCATAGTGATCAACTCATGTCTCTTTGCAGTCTCATGTCATTTGTACTTCTCAATGTTGTCCTCTCTTCTGGCCGAGCTTCAAAGTGGTGGAGATATTGATTATTGTGCATTTCCCTTATCAATTAAGTTATTCTCAAAGTGTTATTTAAAGTTGTTGTTTTTTCCAGTTAGACGCTTGTGATTGTAGAGTCCAACCCCCTTCTCATCTCATCTCTCTCAGGCAGGAATGATCCGCACGGGGCGGGAGGAGTTCTTCATCGAACCCCTGGAGCACCGAGTGGGTGGGGCGAGGGAGGAGGAGGGCGGAGACGGACGACATCACATCGTTTATCGCTCCTCTGCCATTAAGAGACCCCCTGTCAGTCAAACAGCGGACTCTTACCGCCGAGGTAAGAGGAACTTCAGATACACCTCTACAGAACCTGCATGCTTTTTTCTGACTATCAGGAGACATGATGATAGGTCATAGGTCATAGGTCGCCTTCACAGGTCGTCATCATCTGTAACTTTAAATCAAATCAAATCAAAACCAAATGTATTGGTCACATACACATGTTTAGCAGATGTTATTGCGGGTAATAGCGAAATGCTTGTGTTTCTAAATTTAACTCCGACAGTGCAGTATTATCTAACAAGTAACATCTAACAATTTCACAACATATACCCAATACACACAAATCTAAGTAAAGCAATGGAATTAAGAATATATACATAAATATATGGACGAGCAATGTCAGGGGGGAATAGACTAAGATACAGTAGAATAGTATAAAATACAGTATATACAGTTGAAGTCGGAAGTTTACATACACTTAGGTTGGAGTCATTAAAACTCGTTTTTCAACCACTCCACAAATTTCTTGTTAACAAACTATAGTTTTGGTAAGTCGGTTAGGACATCTACTTTATGCATGACACAAGTAATTTTTCCAACAATTGTTTACAGACAGATTATTTCACTTATAATTCACTGTATCACAATTCCAGTGGGTCAGAAGGTTACATACACTAAGTTGACTGTGCCTTTAAACAGCTTGGAAAATTCCAGAAAATGATATGATGGCTTTAGAAGCTTCTGATAGGCTAATTGACATTGTTTGAGTCAATTGGAGGTGTACCTGTGGATCTTTGCTTGACATCATGGGAAAATCAAAAGAAATCAGCCAAGAACTCTCCTAGAGTTGAACGTACTTTGGTGCGAAAAGTGCAAATCAATCCCAGAACAACAGCAAAGGACCTTGTGAAGATGCTGGAGGAAACATGTACAAAAGTATCTATATCCACAGTAAAACGAGTCCTATATCAACATAACCTGAAAGGCCGCTCAGCAAGGAAGAAGCCACTGCTCCAAAACCGCCATAAAAAAGCCAGACTACGGTTTGCAACTGCATATGGGGACAAAGATAGTACTTTTTGGAGTAATGTCCTCTGGTCTGATGAAACAAAAATTGAACTGTTTGGCCATAATGACCATTGTTATGTTTGGAGGAAAAAGGGGGT
Organism: Coregonus clupeaformis; assembly: GCF_020615455.1. Classification (NCBI taxonomy): domain Eukaryota; kingdom Metazoa; phylum Chordata; class Actinopteri; order Salmoniformes; family Salmonidae; genus Coregonus; species Coregonus clupeaformis. Next base: position 130,104 of record NW_025534082.1, read on the forward strand.
GCTTGCAAGCCGAAGAACACCATCCCAACCGTGAAGCACGGGGGTGGCAGCATCATGCTGTGGGGGTGCTTTGCTGCAGGAGGGACTGGTGCACTTCACAAAACAGATGGCATCATGAGGAAGGAAAATTATGTGGATATATTGAAGCAACATCTCAAGACATCAGTCAGGAAGTTAAAGCTTGGTCACAAATGGGTCTTCCAAATGGACAATGACACCAAGCATACTTCCAAAGTTGTGGCAAAATGGCTTAAGGACAACAAAGTCAAGGTATTGGAGTGGCCATCACAAAGCCCTGACCTCAATCCTATAGAAAATGTGTGGGCAGAACTGAAAAAGTGTGTGCGAGCAAGGATGCCTACAAACCTGACTTAGTTACACCAGCTCTGTCAGGAGGAAGGGTCAAATATCACCCAACTTATTGTGGGAAGCTTGTGGAAGGCTACCCGAAACGTTTGACCCAAGTTAAACAATTTAAAGGCAATGCTACCAAATACTAATTGAGTGTATGTAAACTTCTGACCCACGGGGAATGTGATGAAAGAAATAAAAGCTGAAATAAATCATCCTCTTTACTATTATTCTGACATTTCACATTCTTAAAATAAAGTGATGATCCTAACAGACCTAAGACAGGGAATTTTTACTAGGATTAAATGTCAGGAATTGTGAAAAACTGAGTTTATATGTATTTGGCTAAGGTGTATGTAAACTTCTGACTTCAACTGTACATATGAGATGAGTAATGCAAGATATGTAAACATTATTAAACTGACTAGTGTTCCATTTATTAAAGTGGCCAGTGATTTCAAGTCTATGTAACGCCAGGTTTGTGGGTTCGTTTCCCACGGGGGGCCAGTATAAAAAAAAAATAATAATAATAATAATGTATGCACTCACTATAACTGTAAGTCGCTCTGGATAAGAGCGTCTGGTAAATGACTAAAATGTAAAAAAAAAAAAAGATATGGTACATAGGGCAGCAGTCTCTAAGGTGCAGGGTTACATAACCGGGTGGAAGCCTCCTAGTGATGGCTATTTAACAGTCTGATGGACTTGGATAGAAGTTGTTTTTCAGTCTCTCGGTCCCAGCTTTGACGCACCTGTACTGACCTCACCTTCTGGATGATAGCGGGGTGAACAGGCAGTGGATCGAGTGGTTGTTGTCCTTGATGATCTTTTTGGCCATCCTGTGACATCGGGTGCTGTAGGTGTCCTGGAGGGCTGGTAGTTTGCCCCCAGTGATGCGTTGGGCAGACCGCACCACCCTCTGGAGAGCCCTGCAGTTGCGAGCGGTGCAGTTGCCGTACCAAGCGGTGATACAGCCAGACAGGATGCTCTCAATTGTGCATCTGTAAAAGTTTGTGAGGGTTTTTGGTGCCAAGCAACATTTCTTCAGCTTCCTGAGTGCTGAATGCTGATAAGCCTTATGTGGGTCTCTTCTAGACATTCAATTTGTGTCCCTCTTGGAATATCTATTGAACTGGCAGTGAATTCTGCATTATTGTGCATAGAGAAAACAAATGTATCCCTCTCCATGCCCTCCAAGTTCTCCTGGTCTAGCCTGATTAACAAAATGAATGCTATCCAGAGAAAGCATTTAATTTAACATGAGTTTTTTCTGATTTTAAGTGTTGCCTGATTCTAAAATGCAATCTTTAGTTCACTGTATACATAAGCTGTCATTATATTTGATACACACGTAAATACACTCTCTGGCATGTCTCTACAGAGCAAATCAGACTGGAGGATAGTTCAACGCCCATAGTAGGACAAAGCAAAGGCTGCTAAACTCGAATTAACCAAATGTTCCACTTTTTCTTTCTTAAATGGATCTCTACAGTATGCAGTCATTAGACTTATAATAAAGGATTCTCGCTGGATGGGAAAGTACAGTATGGTGGAATGTTTGTTTCTCTCTAGTTCATGGTCTAATCATCAAACTATTTACCCCCCGCCATGACTCCCATTTCACCCTGTCCATTTCCTCCTCAGGGGTCAGAGTTCACATAAACTCCCCACACTGAGCAGATAGAAGATACAGTAATCTGCGTGGGTGGATAAAGACGTGATAAAGTTATAAAAGGGATTCACATGTCACTTCAGTTCCAACCACGGAGCTCAGCCTGAGGATATTGGGAGGCTAGACGTGTTTCTCAGTCACTTCAAATTTGTAGTTTTTTTTTTGAGTAGTTCTAGTCTACTCTAAAAGACTATACTATACGAAAGACATATGTATTCCGGGCATTCTGCCAAGTTGGATTGTTATACACAAATTCTCATAAGACAAAGAAACAATTTCAGAATAATCTAAGATGGTGGGTGTCATGGCTCGCAGAAATTACATGGAACTGTCATTTCTTCTACTGAAGTGTGTGTGTCTGTTTCACCACTACACATGTTTTTCATTGAAAGTCATCTCCGTTTGTCCTTTGACTAATGGCTGTTGGACGGTGATTTTTTTTTTGACAGCCGCTTCTGTAGATGCTCCAGACGTCCCTGCTTCACTCTGTACAAAGTCCTGTGCTGTCTTAGATGTTCGGACTACATCTTGTTTAGTGGTTGGGGTGTGTATACTGCATACCATAAGGATTGTTTCTAACACATTTCCTTTGTTTATTTATTTATATACACTGAACAAAAATATAAACGCAACATGCAACAATTTCAAAGATTTTACTGAGTTATAGTTCATATAAGGAAATCAGTCAATTGAAATATATTTATTAGGCCCTAATCTATGGATTTCACATGACTGGGAATACAGATATGCATCTGTTGGTCACAGATACCTTACAAAAAAGGAAGGGGCGTGGATCAGAAAACCAGTCAGTATCTGGTGTGACCACCATTTGCCTCATGCAGCACGACACATCTCCTTCACATAGAGTTGATCAGGCTGTTGATTGTGGCCTGTGGAATGTTGTCCCCCTCCTCTTCAATGGCTGTGCAAAGTTGCTGGATATTGGCAGGAACTGGAACACACTGTCGTACACGTTGCTCCAGAGCGTCCCAAAGATGCTCAACTGGTGACATGTCTGGTGAGTATGCAGGCCATGGAAGAAATGGGAAATTTTCAGCTTCCAGGAATTGTGTACAGATCCTTGCGACATGGGGCTGTGCATTATTTACATTTACGTCATTTAGCAGACGCTCTTATCCAGAGCGACTTACAGTTAGCGAATACATATATATATATTTTTTTTATACTGGCCCCCTGTGGGAATCAAACCCACAACCCTGGCGTTGCAAACGCCATGCTCTATCAACTGAGCTACATCCCTGCCGGCCATTCCCTCCCCTACCCTGGACGACGCTGGGCCAATTGTGCGCCGCCCATGAGTCTCCCGGTCGCGGCCGGCTGCGACAGAGCCTGGATTCGAACCAGGATCTCTAGTGGCACAGTTAGCACTGCAAAGCAGTGCCTTAGACCACTGCGCCACTCAGGAGCTATTATCATGCTGAAACATTAGGTGATGGCGGCAGATGAATGGTATGACAATGGGCCTCAGCATCTCGTCACGGTATCTCTGTGGATTCAAATTGCCATCGATAAAATGCAATTGTGTTCGTTGCTTATGCCTGCCAATACCATAACCCCACCGCCACCATGGGGCACTCTGTTCACAATGTTGACATCAGCAAACCGCTCACCCACACAATGCCATACAGTGAGGGAAAAAAGTATTTGATCCCCTGCTGATTTTGTACGTTTGCCCACTGACAAAGACATGATCAGTCTATAATTTTAATGGTAGGTTTATTTGAACAGTGAGAGACAGAATAACAACAAAAAAATCCAGAAAAATGCATGTCAAAAATGTTATGAATTGATTTGCATTTTAATGAGGGAAATATTTATTTGACCCCTTTGCAAAACATGACTTAGTACTTGGTGGCAAAACCCTTGTTGGCAATCACAGAGGTCAGACATTTCTTGTAGTTGGCCACCAGGTTTGCACAAATCTCAGAAGGGATTTTGTCCCACTCCTCTTTGCAGATCTTCTCCAAGTCATTAAGGTTTCGAGCCTGACGTTTGGCAACTCGAACCTTCAGCTCCCTCCACAGATTTTCTATGGGATTAAGGTCTGGACATGGGCTAGGCCACTCCAGGACCTTAATGTGCTTCTTCTTGAGTCACTCCTTGGCCGTGTGTTTTGGGTCATTGTCATGCTGGAATACCCATCCACGACCCATTTTCAATGCCCTGGCTGAGGGAAGGAGGTTCTCACCCAAGATTTGACGGTACATGGTCCCGTCCATCGTCCCTTTGATGCGGTGAAGTTGTCCTGTCCCCTTAGCAGAAAAAAACCCCCAAAGCATAATGTTTCCACCTCCATGTTTGACGGTGGGGATGGTGTTCTTGGGGTCATAGGCAGCATTCCTCCTCCTCCAAACACGGCGAGTTGAGTTGATGCCAAAGAGCTCCATTTTGGTCTCATCTGAGCACAACACTTTCACCCAGTTCTCCTCTGAATCATTCAGATGTTCATTAGCAAACTTCAGACGGGCCTGTATATGTGCTTTCTTGAGCAGGGGGACCTTGCAGGCGCTGCAGGATTTCAGTCCTTCACGGCGTAGTGTGTTACCAATTGTTTTCTTGGTGACTATGGTCCCAGCTGCCTTGAGATCATTGACAAGATCCTCCCGTGTAGTTCTGGGCTGATTCCTCACCGTTCTCATGATCATTGCAACTCCACGAGGTGAGATCTTGCATGGAGCCCCAGGCCGAGGGAGATTGACAGTTCTTTTGTGTTTCTTCCATTTGCGAATAATCGCACCAACTGTTGTCACCTTCTCACCAAGCTGCTTGGCGATGGTCTTGTAGCCCATTCCAGCCTTGTGTAGGTCTACAATCTTGTCCCTGACATCCTTGGAGAGCTCTTTGGTCTTGGCCATGGTGGAGAGTTTGGAATCTGATTGATTGATTGCGTCTGTGGACAGGTGTCTTTTATACAGGTAACAAGCTGAGATTAGGAGCACTCCCTTTAGGAGTGTGCTCCTAATCTCAGCTCGTTACCTGTATAAAAGACACCTGGGAGCCAGAAATCTTTCTGGTTGAGAGGGGGTCAAATACTTATTTCCCTCATTAAAATGCAAATTATTTTATAACATTTTTGACATGCATGTTTCTGGATTTGTTTGTTGTTATTCTGTCTCTCACTGTTCAAATAAACCTACCATTAAAATTATAGACTGATTATTTCTTTGTCAGTGGGCAAACGTACAAAATCAGCAGGGGATCAAATACTTTTTTCCCTCACTGTACATGCTGCTATCTGCGCGGTACAGTTGAATATGGGATTCTTCCGTGAAGAACACACTTCTCCATTATGCCAGTGGCCATAGAAGGTGAACATTTGCCCACTGACCCTGGTGAGAACGACGAACATACAGATGAGCTTCCCTGAGACGGTTTCTGACAGTTTGTGCAGAAATAATTGAGTTATGCAAACCCACAGTTTTATTCACATTCCTGTAGTCAGCATGCCAATTGCACACTCCCTCAAAACTTGAGACATCTGTGGCATTGTGTTGTGTGACAAACCTGCACATTTTAGAGTGGCCTTTTGTTGTCCCCAGCACAAGGTGCACCTGTGTAATGATTATGCTGTTTATTCAGCTTCTTGATATGCCACACCTGTCAGGTGGATGGATTATCTTGGCAAAGTAGAAATGATCACTAATGGATGTAAACAGCACCAAATAAGAGAAATAAGCTTTTTGTGAGTATGGAAAAATTATGGGATCTTTTTTTTCAGCTCATAAAACATGGGACCAAAGCTACACATGTTGCATTTATATGTTTGTTCAGTGTATTTGTTACATTTTACACACATGGTACTTTTTTACACACTATTTACATAACAAAGATATCGTTTTTTTTTAATATACAGTGCCGGAAAGTATTCTGACCCCTTGACTTTTTCCACATTTTATTACGTTACAGCCTTATTCTAAAATGGATTCCCTCATCAATCTAGACACAATACCCCATAATAACAAAGCAAAAACTGGTTTTTATAATTTTCTGCAAAAACAATAATAATGAAAAATATATGAAAAATCACATTTACATAAGTATTCAGACCCTTTACTCAGTACTTTGTTTAAGCACCTTTGGCAGCGATTACAGCCTCGAGTCTTCTTGGGTATGACGCTACAAGCTTGGCACACCTGTATTTGGGGAGTTTCTCCCATTCTTCACTGCAGATCCTCTCAAGCTCTGTCAGGTTGGATGGGCTGCACAGCTATTTTCAGGTCTCTCCAGAGATGTTCGATCAGGTTCAAGTTCAGGTTTCCTCCAGACGTGACGCTTGGCATTCAGGCCAAAGAGTTCAATCTTGGTTTCATCAGACCAGAGAATCTTCTTTCTCATGGTCTGAGAGTCTTTAGGTGCCTTTTGGCAAACTCCAAGCGGGCTGTCATGTGCCTTTTACCGAGGAGTGGCTTCCATCTGGCCACTCTACAATAAAGGACTGATGGTGGAGTGCTGCAGAGATGGTTGTCCTTCTGGAAGGTTCTCCCATCTCCACAGAAGAATTCTAGAGTTCTGTCAGGGTGGCCATTGGGTTCTTGGTCACCTCCCTGACAAAGGCCCTTCTCCCCTGATTGCTCAGTTTGGCCGGGCAGTCAGCTCTAGGAAGAGTCTTGGTGGTTCCAAACTTCTTCCATTTAAGAATGATGGAGGCCACTGTGTTCTTGGGGACCTTCAATGCTGCAGACATTTCTTGGTACCCTTCCCGAGATCTGTGCCTCGACACAATCCTGTCTCGGAGCTCTAAGCACAATTCCTTCGACCTCATGGCTTGGTATTTTCTCTGATATGCACTGTCAACTCTGGGACCTTATATAGACAGGTGTGTTCCTTTCCAAATCATGTCCAATCAATTGAATTTACTACAGGTGGACTCCAATCAAGTTGTAGAAACATCTCAAATATGATCAATGGAAACAGGATGCACCTGAGCTCAATTTTGAGTCGCATAGCAAAGGGTCTGAATACTTATGTAAATAAGGTATTTCTGTTTTTATTTTTTATAAATTTGCAAAAGTCTCTAACGTGTTTTCGCATTGTCATTATGGGATATTGTGTGTAGATTGCTGAGGATGTGTATTTATTTTATCCATTTTAGAATAAGGCTGTAATATAATTTTTTGGGGAAAAAGTCAAGGGGTCTGAATACATTCCGAAGGCACTGTAGGCTGGTCAGTGGTGATTTGTACCTGTATACTTTCTATCACCATGAAGAAAAACAATGCACAATACAGTAATTGAGTACATTGAGACATCAAGTGGTTTATGTGTGACGATGTGATGTGATGATGTGGCTAAGTTGGTAGAGCCTGGTGCTTGCAATGCTAGGGTTGCAGGTTCGTTTCCCACGGGGGACCAGCATGAAAATGTATGCACTCACTACTGTAAGTTGCTCTGGATAAGAGTGTCTACAAAAAGGAATGAAATCAAATCAAATCAAATCAAATTTTATTGGTCACATGCGCCGAATACAACAGGTGCAGACATTACAGTGAAATGCTTACTTACAGCCCTTAACCAACAGTGCATTTATTTTTAACAAAATTTAAATTTTTTAAAAATAAAACAACAACAAAAAAAGTGTTGAGAAAAAAAGAGCAGAAGTCAAATAAAATAACAGTAGGGAGGCTATATATACAGGGGGGTACCGGTGCAGAGTCAATGTGCGGGGGCACCGGCTAGTTTAGATAGTTGAAGATAGAATGAATAGACCATTTCAGTTTTCACGTAGAAATAAATTGCATTTGCAAGGTATTTCAAGAAACTGGAAAACATATATCAAGTATTTTTATATTCCACAAGTATTATCAGATTAACTGTTTTGTACAGATAATTATCAGACTCAAGTTAAAAATGCTGGTAAATACTCAAATACATTTAGTTTTTAAAAAAAATCCACAAAGGTAGTGCACTGGGCCTTTACTCGTTCTGTATTAGCAGACGTACAGTATATATAGAGTGTGGGCAATTTTCTTTCTGCAGTCCAACCGGGGGTTACAGCTAACAGCATTAGGACTTCACCAGGCACCATGCTATTTATACATGAAGTAGGGACTCTTGAAGTAGCCAAGACACTCAAATAAAAAACCACCCGTGGTTCAATGCTTTCTCTTCAACCGTTTTATCATTGGAAAACCTTGAATGGCGCCGGAGGGGACGGCTGCTGTTTTATGGACTCTTAACCAACCGTGCTATTTTGTTAGTTTTTTCGCATTGTTCGTAACTTATTTTGTACATAATGTTGCTGCTACCGTCTCTTATGACCAAAAATAGCTTCTGGACATCAGAACAGCGATTACTCACCTTGAACTGGACAAATAATATTTATTTAATGAGTCGGACGAGAGGGATTTGCTCCAGACACCCGACAGGGCCCTCATCCCCGTCATTCGCAGTAGAAAGAAAAGGAGATATCGCGGAAGGAGATTGGGGTGCCTGATAAGGAGCCGGTGACGAGTGGCTAATCTACCTTTGCAATCGGTACTATAGGCCAACAAACAATCGCTTGATAATTTTTATTTATTTTTATTTCACCTTTATTTAACCAGGTAAGCCAGTTGAGAACAGGTTCTCATTTACAACTGCGACCTGGCCAAGATAAAGCAAAGTAGTGCAATAAAAACAACACAGAGTTACATATGGGGTAAAAAAAACATAAAGTCAGAAATACAACAGAAAAGTGGACAACCTACAGGCACGAATATCCTACCAACGGGACATTAAATACTGTAATATCTTATGTTTCACCGAGTCGTGGCTGAACGACGACATGAATAACATACAGCTGGCAGGTTATACACTGTATCGGCAGGATAGAACAGCAGCCTCTGGGAAGACAAGGGTTGGCGGTCTATGTATATTTGTAAACAACAACTGGTGCACGATATCTAAGGAAGTTTTGAGGTTTTGCTCACCTGAGGTAGAGTATCTCATGATAAGCTGTAGACCACACTATCTACCAAGAGACTTTTCATCTATATTCTTCGTAGCTGTCTATTTACCACCACAAATCGATGCTGCCACTAAGACAGGAAAACGGTCATCCAGAGGCGGCACTCTTAGTGGCCGGGGAACTTAAATCCGTTTTACCTAATTTGTACCAGCATGTTAAATGTGCAACCAGAGGGGAAAAAAACTCTAGACCACCTTTACTCCACACACAGAGACACGTACAAAGCTCTCCCTTGCCCTCCATTTGGCAAATCTGACCCTAATTATATCCTCCTGATTCTTGCTTACAAGCAAAAACTAATGCAGGAAGCACCAGTGACTCGGTCAATAAAAAAGTGGTCAGATGAAGCAGATGCTAAGTTACAGGACTGTTTTGCTAGCACAGACTGGAATATGTTCCGGGATTCTTCTGATGGCATTGAGGAGTACACCACATCAGTCACTGGCTTCATCAAGAAGTGCATCGATGACGTCATCCCCACAGTGACTGTACGTATATACCCCAACCAGAAGCCATGGATTACAGGCAACATCTGCACTGAGCTAAAGGGTAGAACTGCTGCTTTCAAGGAGCGGGACTCTAACCCGGAAGCTTATAAGAAATCCCGCTATGCCCTCCGACGAACCATCAAACAGGCAAAGAGTCAATACAGGACTAAGATCGAATCGTACTACACCGGCTCCGACGCTCGTCAGATGTGGCAGACTACAAAGGGAAGCACAGCCATGAGCTGCCCAGTGACACGAGCCTACCAGATGAGCTAAATTACTTCTATGCTCACTTCGAGGCAAGTAACACTGAAACATGCATGAGAGCATCAGCTGTTCCGGACGACTGTATGATCACGCTCTCCGTAGCCGACGTGAGTAAGACCTTTAAACAGGTCAACATTCACAAGGCCGCAAGGCCAGACAGATTACCAGGACGTGTACTCCGAGCATGCGCTGACCAACTGGCAAGTGTCTTCACTGGCATTTTCAACCTCTCCCTGTCTGAGTCTGTAATACCAACATGTTTCAAGCAGACCACCATAGTCCCTGTGCCCAAGAACACTAAGGTAACCTGTCTAAATGACTACCGACCCGTAGCACTCACGTCTGCTTTGAAAGGCTGGTCATGGCTCACATCAACACCATTATCCCAGAAACCCTAGACCCACTCCAATTTGCATACCGCCCCAACAGATCCACAGATGATGCAATCTCTTTTGCACTTCACACTGCCCTTTCACACCTGGACAAAAGGAACACCTATGTGAGAATGCTATTAATTGACTAGAGCTCAGCGTTCAACACCATAGCGCCCTCAAAGCTCATCACCAAGCTAAGGACCCTGGGACTAAACACCTCCCTCTGCAACTGGATCCTGGACTTCTTGACGGGCCGCTCCCAGGTGGTAAGGGTAGGTAACAACTCAGGGGTGCGTGCTCAGTCCCCTCCTGTACTCCCTGTTCACTCATGACTGTAAATTGTAATTCATATTGTGGTCCTCTGTAGCTCAGCTGGTAGAGCACGGCGCTTGTAACGCCAGGGTAGTGGGTTCGATCCCCGGGACCACCCATACACAAAAAAAATAATGTATGCATGCATGACTGTAAGTCGCTTTGGATAAAAGCGTCTGCTAAATGGCATATTATTATTATTATTATTATTATTATTAAGTTTGCCGATGACACAACAGTGGTAAGCCTGATCACTGACAACGATGAGACAGCCTATAGGTAGGAGGTCAGAGACCTGGCCATGTGGTGCCAGGTCAACAACCTCTCCCTCAATGTGATCAAGACAAAGGAGATGATTGTGGACTGCAGGAAAAAGAAGAGGACCGAGCACGCCCCCATTCTCATCGACAGGGCTGTAGTGGAGCAGGTTGAGAGCTTCAAGTTCCTTGGTGTCCACATCACCAACAACTATCATGGTCCAAACACACCAAGACAGTGGTGAAGAGGGCACGACAAAACCTATTACCCCTCAGGAGACTGAAAAGATTTGGCATGGGTCCTCAGATCCTCAAAAGGTTCTACAGCTGCACCACCGAGAGCATCCTGACTGGTTGCATCACTGCCTGGTATGGCAACTGCTCGGCCTCCGACCGCAAGGCACTACAGAGGGTAGTGCGTACGGCCCAGTACATCACTGGGGCCAAGCTTCCTGCCATCCAGGACCTCTATACCAGGCGGTGTCAGAGGAAGGCCCTAAAAATTGTCAAAGACTCCAGCCACCCTAGTCATAGACTGTTCTCTCTGCTACCGCACAGCAAGCGGTACCGGAGTGCCAAGTCTAGGTCCATGAGGCTTCTAAACAGCTTCTACCCCCAAGCCATAAGACTCCTGAACATCTAATCAAATGGCTACCCATACTATTTGATTGCCCCCCCCCCCCCCCCTTTTACGCTGCTGCTACTCTCTGTTTATTATCTATGCATAGTCACTTTAATAACTCTACCTACATGTATATTAACTCAATTGCCTCGATTGGCCGGTGCCCCCGCACATTGACTCTGTGCCGGTACCCCCTGTATATAGCCTCGGTATTGTTATTTTACTGCTGTTATTTTACTGCTGCTCTTTAATTATTTGTATTATATTACCTTATTATTATTTATTTTTTTGTGTATTCTTTCTTAAAACTGCATTGTTGGTTAAGGGCTTGTAAGTAAGCATTTCACTGTAAGGTGTACACCTGTTGTATTCGGCGCATGTGACAAATAACATTTTATTTGATTTGATTTGATCATGTCACCATCTTTATTAGATTCACACTTCTCATCTGTGTATAATATGAGGGAATCTTGAGGACTGCTACTGGGAAGCCCAGTATTAACGCCATCAGCAATGACACACAGAATCTATGAACACTAATGAGGAGTCAATGTCCACAGCATCTTCGGTATAGAAACCCAGAGCACGTGACCCTCCCGCCTCTCTATCACTCTATTTATAGTCCATGGCAGAGAACACTGTTGTTCTTCGAAGGCTTTACCCTTGAAATATGATGACTTTGTTGTTTTTAAGTTCCGTGTCAGCTGACATTGTGATACCTTCTATAATGGGCGAGCAGCATCCACTCTGGCTCAGGGGGCCTGTGTTGGAACGTGCTGAGTTGTGGCTTTGATGGGGTGGAATAAAGACGGGTCCTGGTGTGAGCTGAAGGTAACCTGAGAAATTGTTGTTTTTGTCCCCTGTCCCCTCGTTTTATTTCCCAGGCTGGGAAGCAGGGCTGTCCAAGCACTCTGTCCTCTAGTCTAACCACTCTGTCCTCTAGGCTAACCACTCTGTCCTCTAGTCTAACCACTCTGTCCTCTAGTCTAACCACTCTGTCCTCTAGTCTAACCACTCTGTCCTCTAGTCTAACCACTCTGTCCTCTAGGCTAATGTCATGTGAATTTCTATCTCTAATTCGACCTAAGCTTGAATCATTACCAGAGGTTGTAAAGCTCTGGTTTTAATCATCAATGATTCAAGGTCCACAATCCACAAGTAATTATCAGTAAATTTATTTAAGGAGAGCTCTGCTCAAAAACACAAATATCCTGTTTTTATACTCCTTGACAAACAAAGACACTATGCTCCTCCCACCTTTCTTAAACTGTTCCCGCCTTCCCCCTTGAATGGTTAGTAACGCCCCCTCTGTTAGTGGGTTGACACTACATGATAATTCTAACATTTATACTGTGTTTGGGGTGAAATTCTTTAGTCATTATTCTTAAAATCCAAATTAATCTAACAGCTAACCACTCTGTCCTCTATTCTAACCACTCTGTCCTCTAGTCTAACCACTCTGTCCTCTAGTCTAACCACTCTGTCCTCTAGTCTAACCACTCTGTCCTCTAGTCTAACCATTGTCCTCTAGTCTAACCACTCTGTCCTCTAGTCTAACCACTCTGTCCTCTAGTCTAACCACTCTGTCCTCTAGTCTAACCACTGTCCTCTAGTCTAACCACTCTGTCCTCTAGGCTAACCACTCTGTCCTCTAGTCTAACCACTCTGTCCTCTAGTCTAACCACTCTGTCCTCTAGTCTAACCACTCTGTCCTCTAGTCTAACCACGGTCCTCTAGTCTAACCACTCTGTCCTCTAGGCTAACCACTCTGTCCTCTAGTCTAACCACTCTGTCCTCTAGTCTAACCCCTCTGTCCTCTAGTCTAACCACTCTGTCCTCTAGTCTAACCACTCTGTCTTCTAGGCTAACCGCTCTGTCCTCTAGTCTAACCACTCTGTCCTCTAGTCTAACCACTCTGATTCTCAACAGAATCGGCGAAATGAATACACCCTTGATCACATGCAAACACAGTTCACTTTCATAGCAGCCACATAAAAACAACATGATCACTTTGCTTGTTGTACAGTATATAGAATTCCTTCTCGTAACTATATACGCGTTCTCCTCCTCTCACCTTTTCCCTTCGCTTGTGGACTTCAGTGCACAACACACCAGCTGTATGTGACCAGGCGGAAAAAACCTTTCCAAGCCAAACCTTTATATCATGACCGCTAACCACTACACACAGCCTACCATCGTAGACATGTCATTGTCAACATAGCTACTAGAACTAATGCGTTAGTAAACCCGCTACAATCATGCAGTGCAGTGTACAGTCAGAAAGCAGATTAGCAGTTACACCAGTGGGCCCCGTGGCAATAAATTAATAAAACCAAAAGCTTACCTTGACTTGGAAGAGTTCCAGTGTTGGATAGTCATAGCCAGCTAGCTAATGTAGCATCCCTCTGTTTGAGCCAGGTGTTTGAGTAGGCTAAACTAGCTAGCTGCATTCACTAGCTAACTGAAAGTGAAAGTAAAAAGAAATACAACCAAATATCTCTCTCTCTCTCTCTCTCTCTCTCTCTCTCTCTCTCTCTCTCTCTCTCTCTCTCTCTCTCTCTCTCTCTCTATCTCTCTCTGTCTCTTTCTCTCTCTCTCTCTTTCTCTTTTGCTTGTCCTTAATTTTGGAAGAAATTAATTTGTTAAAAACTGTTCAACTATTGTCTCTCTCTCTCTCTGAGTCAACTACTCACCACATTTTATGCAAGATAGCTATAGCTTATGCTTTCAATACTACATTCATTCTCTGATCCTTTGACTGGGTGGACAATGTGATAGGTAGGAGAACATCCTCCGGAAGTTGTCATAATTATTGTGGAAGGGGTGAAGAACCATGAGCCTCCTAGGTTTTGTATTGAAGTCAATGTACCTAGAGGAGGATAGAAGCTAGGTGACCTTTAGTAGTGGTTTCTTTGCAGCAATTAAACCATGAAGGCCTGATTCACAGTCCCCTCTGAACAGTTGATGTTGAGATGTGTCTGTTACTTGAACTCTGCAAATAATTTATTTGAGCTGCAATTTCTGAGGCTGGTAACTCTATTGAACTTATCCTCTGCAGCAGAGGTAACTCTGGGTCTTCCATTCCTGTGGCGGTCCTCATGAGAGCCAGTTTCATCATACCGCTTGATAGTTTTTGTGACTGCACTTGAAGAAACTTTCAAAGTTCTTGAAATGTTCCGTATTGACTGACCTTCATGTCTTAAAGTAATGATGGGCTGTCATTTCTCTTTGCTTATTTGAGCTGTTCTTGCCATAATATGGACATGGTCTTTTACCAAATAGGGAGATCATACCCCCAAGACATGCTAAACTCCCGGTATTGGTAATGGTGAGAGGTTAGCATGTCTGGGGGTATGATCTTTGACCCAATGTAACTTTCTCACTCATCATTATTCACGATTATCCGTAATCATGGTAGCATCCACATTAATGTAGAAGTGTTTAGAAACATATTCTATTCTTATTTATAATAAAAGTGACTCCAAAATGACAAAATTTTACCATTCAATTCGCAATTCAACGGCTCAGACACGAGACATATGTGGCAGGATCTACAGACAATCGCGGACTACAAAGGGAAAACCAGCCAGGACACCGTCGTCTTGCTTCCAGACAAGCTAAACACCTTCACCGCCCGCTTTGAGGATAACACAGTGCCACCGACGCAGCCCGCTACCAAGGACTGTGGGCTCTCCTTCTCCGAGGCCGACGTGAGTAAGACATTTAAGCGTGTTAACCCTCGCAAGGCTGCCGGCCCAGACGGCATCCCTAGCCGCGTCCTCAGAGCTTGCACAGACCAGCTGGCTGGAGTGTTTACGGACATATTCAAACTCTCCCTATCCCAGTCTGCTGTCCCCACTTGCTTCAAGATGTCCACCATCGTTCCTGTACCCAAGAAAGCAAAGGTAACTGAACTAAATGACTATCGCCCCGTAGCACTCACTTCTGTCATCATGAAGTGCTTTGAGAGGCTAGTTAAGGCTCATATCACCTCTACCTTACCTGACACCCTAGACCCACTTCAATTTGGTTACCGCCCCAATAGATCCACAGACGATGCAATCACCATCGCACTGCACACTGCCCAATCCCATCAGGACAAGAGGAATACCTATGTAAGAATGCTGTTCATTGACTATAGCTCAGCATTCAACACCATAGTATCCTCTAAGCTCATCATTAAGCTCGGGGCCCTGGGTCTGAACCCCGACCTGTGAAACTGGGTCCTGGACTTCCTGACGGGCCTCCCCCAGGTGGTAAAGGTAGGAAACAACACCTCCAATTCGCTGATCCTAAACACAGGGGCCCCACAAGGGTGCATGCCCAGCCCCCTCCTGTACTCCCTGTTCACCCATGACTGCATGGCCACGCACACCTCCAACTCAATCATCAAGTTTGCAGACGACACAACAGTAGAGGCCTGATTCCCAACAATGACGAGACAGCCTACAAAGAGGAGGATGAGGGCCCAATGTCAACAAAAGAAAGGAGCTGATCGTGGACTTCAGGAAACAGCAGAGGGAGCATGCCCCTATCCACATCGACGGGACCGCGGTAGAGAAGGCTTCAAGTTCCTTGGCGTACACATCACTGACGATCTGAAATGGTCCACCCACACAGACAGTGTGGTGAAGAAGGCGCAACAGCGCCTCTTCAACCTCAGGAGACTGAAGACATTTGGCTTGGCACCTAAAACCCTCACAAACTTTTACAGATGCACAATTGAGAGCATCCTGTCGGGCTGTATCACCACCTGGTACGGCAACTGCACCGCAGGGCTCTCCAGAGGGTGGTGCGGTCTGCCCAACACATCACCGGGGGCAAACTACCTGCCCTCCAGGACACCTACAGCACCCGATGTCACAGGAAGGCCAAAAAGATAATCAAGGACAACAACCACTCAATCCACTGCCTGTTCACCCCGCTATCATCCAGAAGGTGAGGTCAGCACAGGTGCGCCAAAGCTGGGACCGAAAGACTGAAAAACAGCTTCTATCTCAAGGCCATCAGACTGTTAAATAGCCATCACTAGGAGGCTTCCACCCGGTTACGTAACCCTGCACCTTAGAGGCTGCTGCCCTAGACTTGAAATCACTGGCCACTTTAATAATGGAACACTAGTCACTTTAATAATGTTTACATATTTTTGCTTTACTCATCTCATATGTATATACTGTATTCTATTCTACTGTATTCTAGTCAATGCCACTCCGACATTGCTCGTCCTAATATTTCTATATTTCTTAATTCCATTCTTTTACTTTTAGATTGTGTATATTATGTGTATTGTTGTGAATTGTTGATACTACTGCACTGTTGGAGCTAGAAACACAAGCATTCCGCTACACCCGCAATAACATTTGCTAAACATGGGTATGTGACCAATACAATTTGATTTGATTTGATTTGATTTAAATTGGGCACTAAATAATCTGAAACAGAACCAAAACAAACAGCAAATGCATCTAACAAGTTTGTAGAGTCACAAGCTTGATGTAGTCATTGCATGCTAATATGGGACCAAATATTACACTTTTGACTACTTTATTAATAAGAATCTATAGGGGTGTCAATAACTTTGACCCCTACCTTTTTGAGAAAAAAAAGTATTACTTGTTAAACAAAATCTCTTTCTCTGAGCAATTGTATTAGTATAAAATAATATAATTTCCCAATATTTTTGAGCATACAATATACCTCAGTATTTGAATTATTTATTTTATACAGTTGTTATTGCTAATCTTTATCAAGGGTGTCAATAATTTCTGACTCCACTGTACATGGTAAAGACATAATCATACCATAAAGATGCCCTGTTAGATCCTCTTGCTAAGTATAGCATAGTATTCCCATTATGCAGTTTAGGTAATTTATCACAGCTATAATTCATCTCTACAGTAAGAGTTTGCATAATATTATTAAAAAGTTGTCGTTGGTCCACAATCAAGGATGACAATAGTTGTGGCTGAACTGTGTTGTTGGACCCTCTCTATCAATCTGTCTCTCAGTCTCTGGGTGTTTCTCCACCCATATCCTCCCACCCTCGTTGAGACATTGAGATATTGCATGTGTAGAGAGAGGTTGAGTGGCATGGCTCCTTGTTTACATACCTGAGTGTGAATTCATCTGAGGCAAAGAGAGCTGTGTTAGAGACAGATGTGCAGGGGAGGATGTCAGAATGATTTTCACTTCACCATTGAAGGAATGTGTATTCTTAGGCGCAAACCCATGATTTTGCTATTGTCTTAAAGGCCCAGTGAAGTCAAAAAACTTCATTTTCCTGTGTTTTATTTATATTTCCACACTATGAGGTTGAAATAATACTGAAAATGATGACGATGCCTGTTTAGTGTAAGAGCTGTTTGAAAAGACCGCCTGAAATTTCAGCCTGTTTTGGTGGGATGGAGTTTTGGCCTGCCTGGTGACATCTCTGCTAATAACAGCTAGTTTCCAGTTTTCCCTTCCCCACTCAGACCACTCCCAGACAGTCCTTGCAAAATTATTGCTTGAGAAATTGCTCTTTGCTAAGAAGCAATTTTTTTTATGCGAGTAAAGTCATACCGTATAAAAGAAAATCATGACAGCTATGATGGAAAGAGGAAGTTTATAAATGCTGACAGATAATTTGTTTGTTCAACATGGTGGGATCTTTTTATATCGGTAAAATTAAAGATGCACTATGCAGAAATCGCTCTGCCGTTTTCTGGTTGCAAAAATTCGAATAGTTCACCTAATTTCAGTATATGACAAAACAAGCAAGTATAGTGTGTAGAGAATCATTTTACCATCTAAACCGCTGTAAAATATATTTTCCATAACCCAAAATATATTATTTTCAGCTGTTTGAAGCTGGTGTACACAACCAAAAGTAAAACACGCAAAAACTAAACTTAAGAACAGGAAGCATATAAATAATGCACATAGAACAGATCTACCGCTTCTTAGACTTGCTTTCAATGAGAATGACAGATCTATAACTCACATTTCTATGTGAATTTGGTCAGGTATTGAAAAAAGTTACATATTGCAGCTTTATTTATGCAAGAAATGACTGTGGAAACACCTTTAAACATGGGGCACTTGATGATATGCAGTGGTGGAAAAAGTTACCTTTAATAGAAAATGGCTCAAGTAAAAGTGAAAGTCACTCAGAAAAATACTACTTGAGTAAAAGTCTAAAAGTATTTGGTTTTAAATATACTTAAGTATAAAAAGTAAATCTAATTGCTAAAATATACTTAAGTATCAAAAGTAAAAGTAAAAGTATCAATAATTTCAAATTGCTTGTATTAAGCAAACCAGACCTTTTTTTTTTACGGATAGCGAGGGGCGCACTCCAACACAATTTATAAACGAAGCATGTGTGTTTAGTGAGTCCGCCAGATCAGAGGCAGTAGGGATGACCAGGGATGTTCTCTTGATAAGTGCGTGAATTGGACCATTTACCTGTCCTGCTAAGCATTCAAAATGTTACTAGTACTTTTGGGTGTCAGGGAAAATGTATGGAGTAAAAAAGTACATTATTTTCTTTAGGAATGTAGTGAAGTAAAAGTTGTCGAACATATAAATAGTAAAGTAAAGTACAGATGCCCCAAAGAACGACGTAAGTAGTACTTTAAATAATTTTTACTTAAGTACTTTACACCGCTGATGATATGGTGTGTGGTCTTCCCTCTATGACTCGGGAAACCATGCAGTTTATTAGGCTACAGATGAAATAAGTTATGATGAACTTCACAGGGTGGTGAAAGTGCACGGTGATGAGCTTGATGCACCTCTCCAATTAATATTGAGGGTCTTATTCTGGTGACATGATGATCGATGCTTAACTTATCCATAATAATCTCATCATGTAGACTAACCTACCCGCACTGTAACTGTGAGCTGAGTGCCCGGACCAGAGTAGGCACATTTGCTATTTAACACAACAGTTTTCGGTAGAGTTGAAAATGCGATGGAAACACAATTTGTATTCAGTACATGAAAACCTAAGGGAACATTTTGTGTGCACTAGGTCATTACACACTGATTCTTATCCCCAACAAGTCAGTTTAGTGAAAACACAATACTGGTGGGAAAATGTGCATATTTTATTTATGCATATTGTAGAATATTCGCATGAAAATCTGTCGCCAATCGGATAAAAACCTAGCTAGTAAGGTACGTCATTGTTACCCAGAAATGATTTGGTATTGAGATCAAAACGGCTGCATTGGGCCTTTAACGAATCTCTCTCTTTCAAACCCGGCTGGAGAAAAGCTATTCTCAGCCAAGTTTCATACAGTGCTTGAATAATGTACTCTGACAGGAGGTGTGTGTGTGTGTGTCCGTGTGTGTGTGTACATTTTTTTTGGGGGAGGATTGTACTTTTTAACAAGCTGTCAGATCAACCTGTTTTACCACAAGACTTCCAAATGGCATAGAAAAGGTTATGCACCGTGAATTAGACACATTCATTTGTCTGTATGCTCCCAGAATGGCTATTGACTAATATAGAAAATTAAATGGACAACCCTCCAAATTATACATAAAAACAAAATAGATTTTCTACCATGCACATGCTGGATTACTTACAATGATACAGCAAACCATTTTTGGAAAATAATCCTATTTGAATCAGCACTTCATTTATTTTAATTTTACTAGCTAATATCATCCAGCTTAAATAACATTCCTGTACAGTGCCATTAGATACAGTGACTCCTCTCTAATACCTTCTTCCCCATACATATATATCTGTCTGTTATGTTGTTCAGGGTCAGTTCTGGGTGGTCTGATGGACCTGCAGGCACTGTCCAGAGGAGTGCAGCAGCAGCATCACAACTTGAACCGGACCAGGACCAGGAGGGCCCGGGCCCGACGCCAGGCCCACGAAGAACATGAGCTGTTCAACATGGAGGTTCTACTGGGGGTGGACTCCTCCGTGGTCCACTTCCATGGCAGAGAGAACATCCAGAAGTACCTCCTCACCCTCATGAACATAGTAAGTACCATATACTGCATTACACTACACTACACTACATAACACTACACTACATAACACTACACTATGCTACACTACACTACATAACACTACACTACATAACACTACACTACATAACACTACACTACGCTACACTACACTACATAACACTACACTGCATAACACTACACTACACTATGCTACACTACACTACATAACACTACACTACATAACACTACACTACATAACACTACACTACATAACACTACACTACGCTACACTACACTACATAACACTACACTGCATAACACTACACTACACTATGCTACACTACACTACATAAGACTACACTACATAACACTACACTACACAACCCTATGCTACAATATACTACACTACATAACACTACACTACACTACATAAGACTACACTACATAACACTACACTACACTTAACAACACTATACTATACTATAGTATACTACACTACACTACACAACATTACAATACACAACACTACACTACGTAACACTATACTATACTACACTACACTACATAACACTATACTACATAACACTAAACTACACTACATAACACAACACTACATTACACTACATAACACTACACTACATAACACAACACTACACTACACTACATAACACTACACTACACTACAGTGTACATAACATTGTACTCCTGAGTGGCGCAATGGTCTAAGGCACTGCATCACAGTGCTAACTGTGCCACTAGAGATCCTGGTTCGAATCCAGGCTCTGTCGCAGCCGGCCGCGACCGGGAGACTCATGGGCGGCGCACAATCGGCCCAGCGTCGTCCAGGGTAGGGGAGGGAATGGCCGGCAGGGATGTAGCTCAGTTGATAGAGCATGGCGTTTGCAACGCCAGGGTTGTGGGTTCGATTCCCACGGGGGGCCAGTATAAAAAAAAAGATGTATTCACTAACTGTAAGTCGCTCTGGATAAGAGCGTCTGCTAAATGACTAAAATGTAAATGTAATTACACTACACTACATTACACTCCATTTCCACCTCTGAGGTGATTTTTTTCTGCCACAAAATCATTCTCCAACCTGTGCTTCACGTTTCCATGTGTTTCATGTGTTTTCCCCTTTTTAATATTAGCCTTTTCCACCACCCATTTCTCCTCAGATGAATGTACAGTAGATCCTGTGTGAGACCTTGTAGCATTATTAATTTTATTATAATGATTTTCTAGCACTCTGGCCTCTCCGGCTTCAATCAGCCAGCTACCTAGCTAGTGAATACGAGCTAACAGAATCAGCCAGCTACCTGGCCAGTGAATACAAGCTAACAGAATCAGCCAGCTACCTGGCCAGTGAATACGAGCTAATAGAATCAGCCAGCTACCTAGCCAGTAAATACGAGCTAACAGAATCAGCCAGCTACCTGGCCAGTGAATACGAGCTAACAGAATCAGCCAGCTACCTGGCCAGTGAATACGGGCTAACAGAATCAGCCAGCTACCTAGCTCGTGAATACGAGCTAACAGAATAAGCTAGCTACCTGGCCAGTGAATACGAGCTAACATAATCAGCCAGCTACTTAGCCAGTGAATACGAGCTAACAGAATCAGCCAGCTACCTAGCCAGTGAATATGAGCTAACAGAATCAGCCAGCTACCTAGTTAGTGATTACGAGCTAGCAGAATCAGCCAGCTACCTAGTTAGTGAATACGAGCTAACAGAATCAGCCAGCTACCTAGCTAGTGAATACGAGCTAACAGAATCCAGCCCAAGCCCTCCGGTGGGTCAGGACAGGGGCCGGTGCTAATGAGGGCCCTGCTGCAAGGGTTATTAACACAGGATTGGTGATGGGGTGGGGGGCATGGGCAGGGGGCAGATCCAGGAAGAGATATGGAGAGAGGAGGGGAGGAATGAAACGGGGGACGGGAGATTCGTGTGAGAGGAACATAGAGAGACGGGTGCGATGGGAGTCTTGTAAATACTGATCATATGATTATTTTATTTTGCCAAGGGAGGAAATGGCTTCACAGCTGTATCTGTAACAGCAGGCCTTTACTATTTCTCTTGATTCAGTAGAGTACTATTCACTCTGCATGAATTGGAAAGCTTCATGACAGCTCATTTTCTAGAAATATCAGCGGTGAAATCTTATATGAAAAACAAGATCAAATGCACGGCCCAGAAACACACTGTAGGACAGTTTTGTTATTCCTCATTGAGAGGAGTCATTTAGCCGTAACATGTTATCCACTGAAGCAGAGGAAGAGGTTGAATCCAACAAAATCAATTCTCACTTAAAACGGTGCACCCAGAAATCATGTTGCTCTGCCTGACAGTGGTGACCGTTCAGTGACCCCCACTCAGGTCAACAGAAATATTATGAGACAGACAGACAGACAGACAGACAGACAGACAGACAGACAGACAGACAGACAGACAGACAGACAGACAGACAGGCAGGCAGGCAGGCAGACAGACAGACAGACAGACAAACATAGTTATTATAGATGCCTATAGTCAGTGTTATAGATCATTATAAAGGGTGTTATAAAGCATGTACTTCATAGAAAGTGTTATTAAAAACATTAGCCAACTCCAGTTCATTCTGAATGCTGCAGCACTTGTGCTAGCTAAGACCAGAAAGAGAGTACCCATACCACCCGTTTTAAAGTCCCTGTATTGGTTGCCTGTTAGTTTTATAGTTGATTTTAAAATTGCTTTAATTATTTTTTAAAGCATTACATGGCCTTAAACCGGAATACATGTCTGATATATTTTTAACATACGTGCTTGGTCGGTCCCTCTGATCTTCTGGCACTGGTCTTTTAGTCGTTCAGAAGGTCCGAACCAAAACTTTTGGTGAGGCTGCTTTCAGTCACTATGGTCCTGGTTTTTTAGGCTGCTTTCAGTCACTATGGTCCTGGACTTTGAGGCTGCTTTCAGTCACTATGGTCCTGGACTTTGAGGCTGCTTTCAGTCACTATGGTCCTGTTTTTTTAGGCTGCTTTCAGTCACTATGGTCCTGGACTTTGAGGCTGCTTTCAGTCACTATGGTCCTGGTTTTTGAGGCTGCTTTCAGTCACTATGGTCCTGGACTTTGAGGCTGCTTTCAGTCACTATGGTCCTGGTTTTTGAGGCTGCTTTCAGTCACTATGGTCCTGGACTTTGAGGCTGCTTTCAGTCACTATGGTCCTGGTTTTTGAGGCTGCTTTCAGTCACTATGGTCCTGGTTTTTTAGGCTGCTTTCAGTCACTATGGTCCTGGACTTTGAGGCTGCTTTCAGTCACTATGGTCCTGGTTTTTGAGGCTGCTTTCAGTCACTATGGTCCTGGACTTTGAGGCTGCTTTCAGTCACTATGGTCCTGGTCTTTGGAACAGCCTGCCAGAAGATCTTAGGGCCCTCATTAAAATGCAAATCAATTTATAACATTTTTGACATGCGTTTTATTTAATTTTTTTGTTGTTATTCTGTCTCTCACTGTTCAAATAAACCTACCATTAAAATTATAGATTGGTCATTTCTTTGTCAGTGGGCAAACGTACAAAATCAGCAGGGGATCAAATACTTTTTTCCCTCACTGTATTGTGTTTTTATCTTTCTCAACTTGTATTATTTTATTTGTTAAGCACTTTGAAATGCATCCTCTGTTAGGAATTTGCTGTATAAATAAAGTTTGATTTGCAGACATTCAGACAGACAGACAGGCTCAGGTGCAGCTGGCCCCGCCCATCAGGAGTGAGTTGCCCAGCCCCGGGCCCCAGGAGGTTTCTACCAAGGACATATTCTGAAGGTTGCTTAGCAACTTATGTAGAAGAAGAGGAGAGAGAGCTAGAGAGCATGAGGGAGACAGGCAGTGTTCTCCTGACTGGTGACTGGTGACTGGTCCTTAACGGCTCTGATAGACTCCCTTTGGAGTCTTGTGCATTGGTGCCAATTCAACTGCATTCAATTGCATAATACATAGAGGATTCAGTGTATCAGGTATCTGAACTCCAACGCAAATTCTATAATATTGTCATTTTAGTCTTTGTCAAGAAACCCTGTAATGGCTCATTGTAAAATCGTAAGATGGCTGCCACATGTGTAATAGATTCAATCTGATATGATAATACAGCTAAAGATTTTCCTTCAGAGTTGGTTTTTGCATTATCCCATTTTTTCTCTCCTCCCTCCCTCGAGTCTCTCTCTCTTCTTCTCTCTCTCGCTCTCGCTCTCGCTCTCTCTCTCTCTCTCTCTCTCTCTCTCTCTCTCGCTCTTGCTCTCGCTCTCGCTCTCGCTCGCTCTCTCTCTCTCTCTCTCTCTCTCTCTCTCTCTCTCTCTCTCTCTCTCTCTCTCTCTCTCTCTCTCTCTCTCTCTCTCTCGCTCTCGCTCTCGCTCTCGCTCTCTCTCACGCTTTCTCTCTCTCTCTATCTCTCTGTCTCCATCCACCTCTGTCTCCCACTGTCAAACTCCCAAGCTGTTTCATGGAACTCAAATTTTCAACAAAAATAATCCCTTTTTGTCAGTCAGTCTGTCAGTGTGTCAATCTGTCAGTCAGTTAGTCTGTCTGTTTGTCTGTCTGTCTGTCTGTCTGTCAGTTAGTCAGTCTGTTGGTGTGTCAGTCTGTCAGTCTGTCAGTCAGTCAATGTGTCAGTCAGTCAGTGTGTCAGTCAGTCTGTCAGTCAGTCAGTCAGTCAGTGTGTGTCTGTCAGTCTGTCAGTCAGTCAGTGTGTCAGTCAGTCAGTGTGTCAGTCAGTTTGTCAGTCAGTCTGTCAGTCTGTCAGTCAGTCAGTCAGTCAGTCAGTCAGTGTGTCAGTCAGTCAGTCAGTGTGTCAGTCAGTCAGTGTGTCAGTCAGTCAGTCAGTGTGTCCGTCAGTCTGTCTGTCTGTCTGTCAGTCAGTCTGTCTGTCAGTCAGTCAGTCAGTGTGTCAGTCTGTCAGTCAGTCAGTGTGTCAGTCAGTCAGTCAGTGTGTCAGTCAGTGTGTCAGTCAGTCAGTCTGTCTGTCTGTCTGTCAGTCAGTGTGTCAGTCTGTGTGTCAGTCAGTCAGTCAGTCTGTCAGTCAGTCAGTCGGTGTGTCAGTCAGTCAGTCAGTCAGTCAGTCAGTGTGTCAGTCTGTGTGTCAGTCAGTCAGTGTGTCAGTCAGTCAGTCAGTGTGTCCGTCAGTCTGTCTGTCTGTCTGTCAGTCAGCGTGTCAGTCTGTGTGTCAGTCAGTCAGTCAGTCAGTGTGTCAGTCAGTCAGTCAGTCAGTGTGTCAGTCAGTCAGTCAGTCAGTGTGTCAGTCAGTCAGTCAGTCAGTGTGTCAGTCAGTCAGTCAGTCAGTGTGTCAGTCAGTCAGTGTGTCAGTCAGTCAGTTAGTCTCTATCTGCTCCCTGTTGTCCTCTCCTGGCCTCATTAGAGCAGGGGACTGCCCTCCCTCTATACCTCTACATCTCTCTCTCACACACAGATAACTCCTCGCTCTCCCTGCACTGTGTTGTGGGCCTCCTCCCCAGGGGCCCTGGCCTGGACAGGAAGATGAGTAAGTGAATAATGAGACAGAGACTTAGGTGTGACAGACAGACAGAGAGACAGACAGACAGAGAGACAGGCAGGCAGGGAGACAGACAGACAGACAGAGACAGACAGACAGACAGAGAGACAGGCAGGCAGGGAGACAGACAGACAGACAGACAGAGAGACAGGCAGGCAGAGAGACAGGCAGGCAGATATTGATATCACTTGTTAAATCCACTTCAATCAGTGTAGATGAAGGGGAGGAGACAGGTTAAAGAAGGATTTTTAAGCCTTGAGACAATTGAGACATGGATTGTTTATGTGTGCCATTTAGAGGGGGAATGGGCAAGACAAAATATTTGAACGGGGTATGGTAGAAGGTGCCAGGCCAGGCGCACCGGTTTGTGTCAAGAACTGCAACGCCGCTGGGTTTTTCACGCTCAACAGTTTCCTGTGTGTATCAAGAATGGGCCACCACCCAAAGGACATCCAGCCAACTTGACACAACTGTGGGAAGCATTGGAATCAACATGGGCCAGCATCCCTGTGGAACGCTTTCGACACCTTGTAGAGTCCATGCCTCGATGATTTGAGGCTGTTCAGAGGGCAAAAGTGGGTGCAACTAGGGCTGTTGCGGTAACCGTAGTACCGCCACACCGGCGGTCACGAGTCATGAAGGCAGTCAAATTCCACATGACCGTTTAGTCACGGTAATTAGGCTTCTCCAAGCTCTGATGCTGCTGCTGGTCATTAGTAGCCTACCAAACTTGCTAACTGCCTGGTAGTCAGCACTCTATTGTCCCTCTAATCACTCTGACATCAATGCAAATGTAATCGAAAATCTAATCGAACATTTCATGAGAGCCCATGAGCTCATGTTGTGCAACATTTCTATAGGCTATGCAACTGCAGGAGAAAACAGAGTGATGGCCTCTAGCTTTCTATAGGCTAGGTCTACTATATTTATTTCTCAACTTTTCTAATATTAAGCACATTGCTTCTCTGGCTGGCATGAAAATGAACCACGGGAAAAGCATCCTTCATTTGCTTATTAAGTGCATAGATGACATGTTTTCCCGCTGCCCCTGTTTCGATACAGGTACATGATAATGGTCCATTCTAAATCAAAACAAATTTCACACATATATTATTTAGTATATGTAAAGGCAAGATTAAATCAAGAATAGTCTGATGGGTGACAATATTAGCCTATCACTTGTGAATTATATATTATCACTTGTGAATGATGCCCAACATAAAAAACAATGCCGTTTTTTTCCGACTTTTTGAATCAGGTTAAAGGTTAAAGAAGGACACCTCATGTAGCCTAGCCCATAGGCCTATATGTTTTGATAAATTGGCCAAATAACTTCTTAAAATTAAGCACATGAATCCACTTTACAAGGGGTGTAGAGCCTAACTTAAGCAGAGCGTGAGTTTCAAGTTTGGGGAAGATAATTTTCACCATAACAATGCACCTTTATAATAAAAGCATTACATGCATAATTGCGTTTGCGGTCACTTTTGATAATGGTGTTTTCCTGTTTATGGAACATTCCTGCTTATAGCCTACTGCCATGTGTGCATTGCTGTGCTTATAATGTGAAGAAATAGCCTAATAGTTTATTAACATTTTAAGCTAAACGTTCTGATCTGTTGCGTCAGCCACATTGCATAAAAAAGTTTGATGCTAGTGGTTGTATTAATTTGGGATCTATCGCATCCCACAACTGTCCCAGACTATGTTTGGAATATTTATTTATTGCACAGAATAGAATAGGTTGACTTGTGTACTATGGGGGATAGTAGATTGACGTAGGCTAGTGCTTTTACTGTTCGTTAGGCCTACTCATCTTGTTGGCTGACGAAAAGTGAATGTGGACAGTTCTTCCAATATCTTCAATATGCACCTCGGAATTGGATAAGGACACGCGCAGTTGCGTCCCCGATGTGTCTGTCTTCACTTGTAGCCTGTATGAAAGATCCGATCAGGTGATGGAGAGCCATGTGAGTGAGAGATGCTTCAGTGTGCGCAGCATTCAGAGAGAAGGTCACAACGCAGCACTCCGGGCCAAGGGCACAATGGCCACTGGCCGCAAAAGGCATGGATCTATTTAGGGTGCTTTACGGACACAAAGAGGGGATGCTGCTGTGAAATTCGAGGCATTATCAAGTGCTTGTCAAATTGTAAATGAGAGACTGATGAAGTGTGTACAGCCTGCGCAAAAAACACCAAAGCAGAGCTCATGCCTTTCAAGTGACTTTTTTCAAATCATCATTAGAGTCGCATCATGCAGCCTTACAATGTATTAAAAATCAAAACATATTGCCCAATGTTTGTAGAACAACTAAAGTTACATTAATAACTTTAAATTAAGCATATAGGAGGACCTATTTCTTTGTTAACCGCTCAACACAGAATAGCCGCATGTGCGCACTCCCTCAAATTGTTTGGAGAAAATATCCTTTACGTTTTATTCAGCTTTGTTCAATTGCTTTGTTCAATTCCGTGGCATTATTTTTTATTCTAAGCAAATCTTGTCTGCTAAATGAACTAGTGTAGCCCACAGCCATTTGGCATAGCCAGATCAGGACCTAACATCCAATCAAATCAAATCACATACACATATTTAGCAGATGTTATTGCGTGTGTAGCGAAATTCTACACCCGCAACAAAAGGACAACTCAGAGTATCTATTATGTTCTTCTGAAATAGACTACATTTTCTTCATATCATGCTTCTTTAGACCTGTCTAAAATACATAATGGATTTATTGTGAAGGTGTAGGCTATATTACATGGATTTATTAAACTTTTTAAAATGTGGATGTTCCAAAAGTCTGCATCAGTGGCTTGTAGGCTATGTGTGGAAGCTAGGAGATTCCCAATGTGTTTATGTTAATTAACGGTAAATTACTGTGAGACCGACACTTATTTGCTTGAAATCACCGGCTGACGAAATTTCGTGACCGCCACAGCCCTAGGTGCAACTCAATATTAGTGTTCCTAATGTTTTGTACCCTAAGTGTATGTGTGGAGACGTTTTGAATAGGACCTCCTCTCAGAGAGAGAGAGACACATTTATATGACATTACAAGAAGAGCCTTTCTGGGGAAGAGGTGCATTTCTGGGGAAGAGGTGCATTTCTAGAAAGAGGAGCATTTCTGGGGAAGAGGTGTATTTCTAGAAAGAGGAGCATTTCTGGGGAAGAGGTGCATTTCTAGAAAGAGGAGCATTTCTGGGGAAGAGGTGCTTTTCTAGAAAGAGGAGCATTTCTGTGGAAGAGGTGCATTTTCTGGGGTGCCAATTAATGAGGCATTGATAAAATTCCAACATATCAATGTCAGATGGAGACGTACCAGGGTCCCGTTAACCGTCTTCTCCTGCACTATATATTTTACATTTACATTTTAGTCATTTAGCAGACGCTCTTATCCAGAGCGACTTACAGGAGCAATTAGGGTTAAGTGCCTTGCTTAAGGGCACATCGACAGATTTTTTTACCCTCTAAGCTACCTGCCGCCCCGGCCTCTCTCAAATACGTCAGGCAGGTGATATGCATTCCAAATGTCCATGTTTCTGGTATTAATGCCAACTCTAGAATGTATTTCTAGCCAATCAGAAATGAGTATTCAACAATTCTGTGGTATAAGATCATGTACTGTATTGTCAGGCCACATGTGTCTATTTGTCTGTCTGTCTGTCTCTGCAGGTGAATGAGATTTACCAAGATGGTACCCTGGGTGCCCACATCAATGTGGTTCTGGTCCGGATCATCATGTTGTGTCCTGCCAAGGTAAGACACAGTAGGCCTCAGTCATTCACTAACATGGTCAGCAGATGTAACCTGTAGGAGATAGACTGATCCCCATGTCAGAATCCTCCTGTACTCTGGGATTGGGGTGGGGCTCTGTTGGAGCATAGGGGTTTGGTGTGGGGGTTGATGTGGTAGGAGGTCAGTTTGTGTTGTTGTGTTGTGCCCTCTCCTTGTCTGTCTGTATAACGTTTAAAATGGCAAATAATTAAACAAAAAAATTATATATATAAAAAAAAAAAAAAATCCACCTATACTATATCTACTTTTGGTAACAGTGCATTTAATTGTAAAACCCTGTTACTACAGTGAGGGAAAACAGTATTTGATCCCCTGCTGATTTTGTACGTTTGCCCACTGACAAAGACATGATCAGTCTATAATTTTAATGGTAGGTTTATTTGAACAGTGAGAGACAGAATAACAACAAAAAAATCCAGAAAAACACATGTCAAAAATGTTATAAATTGATTTGCATTTTAATGAGGGAATTTAAGAGTACCACCTACTTGCTAGCAGGATGTGCCAGGAATACTTTGGGGGAAAAGCCCTTTCAATGCACTGCAGACATACTGGGAAATATACAAATATGTTGTCAACATCCACTTATAGAGTTTGTAAGAAGGGACTGAGGTGATGTGGTGACAGTTAGTCCTTTCCTGAGGTGATGTGGTGACAGTTAGTCCTTTCCTGAAGTGATGTGTTGACAGTTAGTCCTTTCCTGAGGTGATGTGGTGACAGTTAGTCCTTTCCTGAAGTGATGTGTTGACAGTTAGTCCTTTCCTGAGGTGATGTGGTGACAGTTAGTCCTTTCCTGAGGTGATGTGGTGACAGTTAGTCCTTTCCTGAGGTGATGTGGGGACAGTTCGTCCTTTCCTGAGGTGATGTGGTGACAGTTAGTCCTTTCCTGAGGTGATGTGGTGACAGTTAGTCCTTTTCTGACACGAAGTGGTGACAGTTAGTCCTTTCCTGAGGTGATGTGGGGACAGTTCGTCCTTTCCTGAGGTGATGTGGGGACAGTTGGTCCTTTCCTACGGTGATGTGGTGACAGTTAGTTCTTTCCTGAGGTGATGTGGTGACAGTTAGTCCTTTCCTAAGGTGATGTGGTGACAGTTAGTCCTTTCCTGAGGTGATGTGGTGACAGTTAGTTCTTTCCTGAGGTGATGTGGTGACAGTTAGTCCTTTCCTAAGGTGATGTGGTGACAGTTAGTCCTTTCCTGAGGTGATGTGGTGACAGTTAGTCCTTTCCTGAGGTGATGTGGTGACAGTTAGTCCTTTCCTAAGGTGATGTGGTGACAGTTAGTCCTTTCCTGAGGTGATGTCGTGACAGTTAGTCCCTTCCTGAGGTGATGGGGTGACAGTTGGTCCTTTCCTAAGGTGATGTGGTGACAGTTAGTCCTTTCCTGAGGTGATGGGGTGACAGTTAGTCCTTTCCTGAGGTGATGGGGTGACAGTTAGTCCTTTCCTGAGGTGATGGGGTGACAGTTGGTCCTTTCCTCAGGTGATGGGGTGACAGTTGGTCCTTTCCTAAGGTGATGTGGTGACAGTTAGTCCTTTCCTGAGGTGATGTGGTGACAGTTAGTCCTTTCCTGAGGTGATGGGGTGACAGTTGGTCCTTTCCTAAGGTGATGTGGTGACAGTTAGTCGTTTCCTAAGGTGATGTGGTGACAGTTAGTCCTTTCCTGTATTGGCTCCAGTCTATGAGTCTGATAGAGCTGGGGAACCCGTCTCAGAGTCTGGAGAACGTATGTCGCTGGGCCTTCCTGCAGCAGAAGGAAGACAGGAATGATGCAGAGTACCATGACCACGCCATCTTCCTCACCAGACAGGAGTTTGGCCCCTCCGGCATGCAAGGTACTGGACATACTTATTAATGTGCTCTCATACAATATACACATCAGGTGTGTGGATACAGAATACACACTCCTTCCTCCTTTTCTCTCTCTCTCTCTCTCTCTCTCTCTCTCTCTCTCTCTCTCTCTCTCTCTCTCTCTCTCTCTCTCTTCTCTCTCTCTCTCTCTCTCTCACTTTCTCTCTCTCTCTCTCTCTCTCTCACTTTTTCTCTCTCTTTCACTCTCTCTCTCGCGCTCTCTCTCTCTCTCTATTTCTTTCTCTCACTTTCTCTCTCTCTCTCAGTTCAATTCAAGGGGCTTAATTGGCATGGGAAACATGTTTACATTGCCAAAGCAAGTGAAAAAACTAAAACAAAACAACAACGACAAACAAAGCGAATTAAACAGAACAAAGACAAACACAATCAGACATTAAGAGTAAACATTATTCTTTCTCTTTCTCGTTCTCTTTCTCTCTCTCGTTGCATAGGTTACGCTCCCGTGACGGGTATGTGCCACCCAGTGCGGAGCTGCACTCTCAACCACGAGGACGGCTTCTCCTCTGCCTTCGTGGTGGCACACGAGACTGGACACGTGTGAGACACTTATACACACACCGTTCAACACACAGTATACCCAAACACATGTCTTACTACAGTTAGATGCATTTACATTTTGTAGGTTAACAAGAAACTCTATTGAAAATGAATACAGCACACAGTACACATGCATGCATACTCCCAGACTACTGTTTATTTGACGCAATCCTGTCCTCCCCTGTCAGGCTGGGAATGGAGCATGATGGCCCCCCTGGTAATGAGTGTGGTGACGAGGTGCCCATGGGCAGCATCATGGCCCCTCTGGTGCAGGCTGCTTTCCATCGCTTCCACTGGTCCCGATGCAGTCAGGCGGAGCTCAACAAGTACCTGAAGTGAGTCCAGATCAATCCTGATCTCTCACCTCTCTCTGGTCCCACAGTCAGGACATACACATCTCTACCCCCAGATAAAATGTCTTTATGTTGTCTAATGGTTTTCTACAGATTAGATGAGGTTAATTAGGGAGGGAGGGAGGTTTCTGTGTGTGTATTGCAGCCGTGTGGCTCATCCCTTATGGCAGGGGTTTCAAACATACGGCCTGTGGGTGGTTTGAGTAAATTGTAATTCATATACTTTAAAATGACTAAAACCCAATCGAAACTGTGTAGAAATGATAATGGACCTATGTTCATACAGATCTTGACTGTTCAGCTCGCTAGTAATCACTGTGCACAGTCAATGGACCTACATTCATAGAGTTTCTTGATTGTCCAGCTCGCCAATAATCACTAGACAGTCAAAGAGCATCGAAAATTAAAAAACAAAAAAAGATGGATAGAGAACAGTTTTTTGCAAATTTGACAATTTCTGACACCCCTGCCTTATGGGATTACAGTGTGAAACACTGAAATCTAAACCAAACCCTTCAACTCCAATTAATATGTTTTCCTCCCACAGCTCGTATGACTGTCTCCGTGACGACCCCTTCGACCATGACTGGCCGGCGTTGCCACAGTTACCAGGGATCCACTACTCCATGGACGAGCAGTGTCGCTTTGACTTTGGCGCCGGCTACACCATGTGCAAGGCGGTGAGTCCTTCCTCAACCTCACAGCCATATGTACCCGTATGCCCAACAAGCTGACCAGTCGCCACACCAGCAGTGTCTAGTGCTGCTACCAATTGAATTGAATATCCATCCCTTAGAAAGGCCACCATCTGGGCCCAATCCAACAGAGCCTGAGCGTCACCCAAGCGTCTCTCTAATGACCATCCTCCTTGACGACTTCCTCCTTCACCACTTTGACTAGGTCAGAGTCTGACCATCTTAGCTTTTAAGGCATCCAGGGGAACAAATATGATTTTTATGAACTCATGAGTTAAAGGCAGGCTGTCTTGATCTGTTGGTGCAGTATGACCTGAGTTCAAAGCAGGCTGACTTGATCTGTTGGTGCAGTATGACCTGAGTTCAAAGCAGGCTGACTTGATCTGTTGGTGCAGTATGACCTGAGTTCAAAGCAGGCTGACTCGATCTGTTGGTGCAGTATGACCTGAGTTAAAAGCAGATATGTTGGTGCAGTATGACCTCTTTAGATGAAAAAGAAGAAATACAAAACAATGCTGAAGTTTAATTGTCCCTCTCTGAAGAGGAAAACCACATTTCAGAGTCAGTTATATTCAAATGTTTTTCATTGTTTAGTTTCAAGAAGGCTGAACTATTTGGAGAGATGGTTTTTGTTTGATGTGGAAAGAAGAAAATGAAAACAGCTGTAACAGCGGGTTTCTGGATCACATTCTGGAGTAAATTGGAGGGAGTGCCTATTGGACACTTTGCTTCACTTTCTTGTCAAACTATTTCCTTAGCTGCGAAGGGCGGCCCGTTCAGCAAAGCAGGTAAGGGATCAACCTAGGTCAGACAAGACTGTGTCCATAACTTCTTTGTTGAATGTTGTCCACAAACCATGTAGCTGTTAAGGTGTCTGCCAGGGTGTTTAACCATGTCACTGTCTAGTCTTTGTGACATTAATGTATTTTGTGTCGATCAGGGCTAATATATTATGCATCTGGTGGACTGTAAGGTGACGTATTTTACAGATCTGTCTTCATGTGTATACACACACACACACACACACACACACACACACACGTCACACACACACGTCACACACACACACACACACACACACACACACACACACACACACACACACACACACACACACACACACACACACACACACACACACACACACACACACGTAAACATGCCTCCATGATGTTTTCCATGTCCTTAGGGTCAGGTAACATGTATGTTCTCACACAGGTTGTTATTTTGATTGATGGTATTGGAGTTAGCAAAGATGGGGTGATTTTAACATAGTCTAAATCACTGTAGTTAAGACGTGACTCGTGAAACATACTCCTGCGAATGTATCTGACTGTACTGTGCTGTGAGTAATCTCTCGTGGACAGACTATGTGTCACGCCCTGGCTCTGGGGACTCTTATATGTTGAGCCAGGGTGTGTAGGGTCTATGTTTTGTGTTCTATGTTCAGTTTCTAGTTCATGTGTTTTCTATGTTGGCCGGGGTGGTTCTCAATCAGAGGCAACGAGAATCAGCTGTTGCTTGTTGTCTCTGATTGGGAACCATACTTAGGCAGCCTGTTGTGCACTTGTGTTTTGTGGGATCTTGTTCCGTGTTGGTTTGTGTTGTTAACCGAGGACATCACGTTTCGTTTGGTTGTTTTGTATTTTGTATCGTGTTGCCAGTACACTATTAAAAAGATGTACGCATATCACGCTGCGCCTTGGTCCAATCATTATGACGATTGTGACAGAAGATCCCACCAAAACAGGACCAAGCAGCGTTTCCAGGAGCAAATGCCGGGTAAGGAGCTGGAGAGGTTGGCGATGGCCCAGGTGGGCCAATGGTGGTCCTTGGAGGATATGTTCGCGGGCAAAGGGCCATGGGCTAAAGTTAAAGCCCTGGCGATAGAGGAGGTACGTCGCCAACAGTGTCGTCGTCGGACAGGCGAGAGGCAACCCCAATACATTTTTTTGGGGGGGCACATGGCATGGACGACGGGGCTGCTGGAGGCAGCTACAGGGCGAGATTGTGGACTAGGAGAGAAGGCCACCAGGTTACGGGGGCCATTGGTCATTGGAGGGAAGGAGAGTGTAGAGGCACGGCGAGAGGTACTGAGGTGTGTTACCAGTCCGGTCCGGCCCGTTCCTGATCCCTGCACAAGGCCAGTGGTGTGTGTTCCCAGTACGGTCCGGCCTGTTCCTGTCCCTCGCACCAAGCCTGTGATGCACGTCGCCAGCCCGGTCCGGCCTGTTCCTGCCCTTCGCACCAAGCCTGTGATGCGCGTCGCCAGCCCGGCCCGGCCTGTTCCTTCCCCTCGCACCAAGCCAATGGTGCGCGTCGCCAGCCCGGCCCGGCCTGTTCCTGCCCCTCGCACCAAGCCAATGGTGCGCGTCGCCAGCCCGGCCCCGCCTGTTCCTGCCCCTCGCACCAAGCCAATGGTGCGTGTCGCCAGCCCGGTCCGGCCTGTTCCTGCCCCTCGCACCAAGCCAATGGTGCGCATCGCCAGCCCGACCCGGCCTGTTCCTGCCCCTCGCACCAAGCCAATGGTGCGCGTCGCCAGCCCGGCCTGTTCCTGCCCCTCGCACCAAGCCAATGGTGCGCGTCGCCAGCCCGGCCCCGCCTGTTCCTTCCCCTCGCACCAAGCCAATGGTGCGCGTCGCCAGCCCGGCCCGGCCTGTTCCTGCTCCCCGCACCAAGCCAGTGGTGCGCTTCGTCAGCCCGGTCCGGCCCGTTCCTGCTCCCCGCACCAAGCCTATGGTGCGCGTCGTCAGCCCGGCCCGGCCTGTTCCTGCTCCCCGCACCAAGCCAGTGGTGCGCTTCGTCAGCCCGGTCCGGCCTGTTCCTGCTCCCCGCACCAAGCCTGTGGTGCGCGTCGGCAGCCCGGTCCGGCCCGTTCCTGCTCCCCGCACCAAGCCAGTGGTGCGCGACGTCAGCCCGGTCCGGCCCGTTCCTGCTCCCTGCACCAAGCCAGTGGTGCGCGACGTCAGCCCGGTCCGGCCCGTTCCTGCTCCCCGCACCAAGCCAGTGGTGCGCGTCGCCAGCCCGGTCCGGCCCGTTCCTGCTCTCCGCACCAAGCCTGTGGTGCGCGTCGTCAGTCCGGCACAGCCCGTGCCTGTTTCACCGGTGCCTGGTCAGGTACCGGTCAGCTGCTCCACACCGGAGCCTAAGCAATCCGCTCCACCGATGTCCAGTCCAGCTCCAGCTAGCGGGGCCAGACCAGACCAGGGGCGCTACGGGGGGGTTGTTAGAGGGAGGTGGTCACGCCCGGAGCCGGATCCGCCTCCGAGGAGGAATGCCCACCCGGCCCCTCCCCTGTTGGGTTTATGTTGGCGCGGTCGCAGTCCGCACCTTTGGGGGTACTGTCACGCCCTGGCTCTGGGGACTCTTATATGTTGAGCCAGGGTGTGTAGAGTCTATGTTTTGTGTTCTATGTTCAGTTTCTAGTTCATGTGTTTTCTATGTTGGCCGGGGTGGTTCTCAATCAGAGGCAACGAGAATCAGCTGTTGCTTGTTGTCTCTGATTGGGAACCATACTTAGGCAGCCTGTTGTGCACTTGTGTTTTGTGGGATCTTGTTCCGTGTTGGTTTGTGTTGTTAACCGAGGACTTCACGTTTCGTTTGGTTGTTTTGTATCGTGTTGCCAGTACACTATTAAAAAGATGTACGCATATCACGCTGCGCCTTGGTCCAATCATTATGACGATCGTGACACTATGTAAAAAAAAAATGGTGGTTTTGGTGCATCAGATTTGACATGTTCAATGTCTTGGTGCATCAGATTTGACCACATGTTCAATGTCTTGGTGCATCAGATTTGACCACATGTTCAATGTCTTGTTGCATCAGATTTGACCAGATGTTCAGTGTCTTGGTGCATCAGATTTGACCTCATGTTCAATGTCTTTGTGTATCAGATTTGACATGTTCAATGTCTTGGTGCATCAGATTTGACACGTTCAATGTCTTGGTGCATCAGATTTGACCACGTTCAATGTCTTGGTGCATCAGATTTGACCACGTTCAATGTCTTGGTGCATCAGATTTGACCACATGTTTAATGTCTTGTTGAATGGCCTTGGTAATGTTTGTACTTCACAAAATGTAAATATTAACATAGACGTCCTTAATGACAGTATGAATTATTGTTCTGAGTAAACCATATCTTGTTTAAGCTTACAACTATTCACAATATTAGAGATACATTGGACAGGTAAGCTTACAACTATTCACAATATTAGAGATACATTGGACAGGTATAGTATTCAGGGAATTCCACCAACGGCAATGTTGGACGGTTGTGTACATACACTATAGTTTATGTTTTCTTGGTTGACATGTTATCTGCATCTGAGAGAGAGCATGAATCTGTTTCTTTTAGTACGGCACCTACGACCCCTGCAAGCAGCTCTGGTGCAGTCACCCAGACAACCCATTCTTCTGCAAAACCAAGAAGGGTCCGCCCATCGACGGCACTAAGTGTGCACCAGGGAAAGTAAGAAAGGTTCCTCTTTACATGCTAGTGCTTTGCTACAATGTTGTGTCAACATATGCAGTGACAACTCTCTTCCTTTCTCTCTCTCTCTCTCCCTCTCTCTCCCTTCTCTCTCTCTCTCTCTCTCTCTCTCTCTCTCTCTCTCTCTCTCTCTCTCTCTCTCTCTCTTCCTCTCTTTCCCTCTCTTTCAGCACTGCTTCAAGGGTTACTGCATCAAGTTGACCCCAGACATTCTGAGGCAGGATGGTGCCTGGGGCCAGTGGAGTAACTTTGGCTCCTGCTCTCGCACCTGTGGGGGTGGTGTGCGCTTCCGGACCCGTCAGTGTGACAACCCAATGTGAGTACAGCACAAGACGATAGGAAGGCATCTGTAATGTCTCAAATGTAAAGGAACTCCCGCTGTCTCTCTCCTTTGCCCTAACTCAGCCCTGCCAATGGAGGACGCACCTGCTATGGCAACAGCTATGAGTTCCAGCTGTGCAACCTAGAGGAGTGCTCCAAGCCCTTGGTTGACTTCAGGGAGGAGCAGTGCAAGATGTGGGAGCCCTACTTTGAGTATGACAACACCAAGCACCACTGGCTGCCCTATGAGCATCCTGACAGTAAGTCCACAGCGCTGACTGGCTGGGAGTCAAAATGCATTGAAAAAGACAGAGGGACCAGAGAAACGTTCATTCAGACTGACGTTAGCCCTATTCTTAAAAATGGGGACTGTGTTATAGCATAACTACCACTGTCTTGACTGTCCCATACGTTAAATACATTGTGAATAGCATCGTTTAAGCAAGTACACTCACAAAATTGACACAATATGTTCGACATGCAAAACATAAGACCCAACTATTTGCCATATTTTTACACTTAGAAGCTGAATATAATAAGAGTTGGATATTCTCCATCCTATCACCTCTCCACTTTGATTAGTACTTTTTGTGCATGCTGTTCCCTATGGACTGTCCAGAGATTGGACCAGTAAGGATAGGAGGTTTATAATGCCCTCACAGCAGCTGTTACCACTCAGGCCAGATGTGTTTTTTACTCAGAAGTTGGCTTGGAGGTTCTGTTGAGGCAGAGAGAGGAAAAAGTGTAGACCACTGCTCTCATTTTTCCGTTGTGAGGCCAGGACTTCCATGCCAAACCATTATAAAACTCTGAAGTTACATAAGCAAAACAGACAGCTTAGCTTTAGGTGGAGAGTAGGGGGAGGAGGAGGAGAGTAGGGGGAGGAGGAGGAGGAGGAGAGTAGGGGGAGGAGGAGGAGGAGGAGAGTAGGGGGAGAAGGAGGAGGAGAGTAGGGGGAGCAGGAGGAGGAGAGTAGGGGGGAGGAGGAGGAGGAGAGTAGGGGGAGGAGGAGGAGGAGAGTAGGGGGAGGAGGAGGAGGAGAGTAGGGGGGGAGGAGGAAAGTAGGGGGAGGAGGAAGAGGAGGATGAGGATGAGGAGGAGGACGAGGAGGAGGAGGGTTTGGAGGAGGGGGAGGTAGAGGAAGAGGAGGAGGAGGAGGAGGAGGAGGAGGAGGAGGAGGAGGAGCATAGGCATCTGGCTGTACTGACATCCACACTACTTCACATGGCTTCACAGTGTATTAAC
This sequence comes from Coregonus clupeaformis, assembly GCF_020615455.1. Lineage (NCBI taxonomy): Eukaryota > Metazoa > Chordata > Actinopteri > Salmoniformes > Salmonidae > Coregonus > Coregonus clupeaformis. The sequence continues at coordinate 169,202 of NW_025534082.1, forward strand.
CAGTAGCTCAAGTCTCATTACCATAATGATTTTTCTGAGTTGGATCAGAAGAGTAAACCTGGGTTTTGGGGACTGATTGGTTTACTGGGAAATCTGAGAGGCCCGGCTCAAACAGACACACAGACAGCACTGCTGGTACACACACACACACAGGCAGGCCAACGCCACATGTCGAGGGAACGTTGGTTTGAAGAAGGACACATGGAAATGTCATTACTCAGGAATCTCCTGCTTTCCTCCACGGGGGAAGATTATTGCTTTTTTTGATTCGCTTTATTAATGAAGGTTCTCTTTACTCCCTGACACTGCCTCTTCCACTACTGTGTTGTTATAGTCATACATGTGTATCATCATGACTAAAGAATGCAGACATAGTATAATTAATCGATAAAGCACGAGGGGGTGTGGTATATGGCCAATATACCACGGCGAAGGGCTGTTTTTATGGACGACGCAACGCGGAGTACCTGGATACAGCCCTTACCCGTGGTATATTGGCCATATACCACAAACCCAGAGGTGACTTATTGCTGTTATAAACTGGTTACCAACGTAATTAGAGCAGTAGAAATAAATGTTTTGTCATACCCGTGGTAAACCACGGCTTTCAGAACAATCAGCATTCAGGGTTCGAACCACCCAGTTTATAATATAGAATTCAAAATACTGTTTGTTCAGATGGTTTCATTTGTGCTAGTGGGGAATGGACAGGAATACGGCCACAACTGTTTCCACAGTTTACCATGCAAGGGACTCAAGTGAAGTCATGCATCTCTCTCTAGAACAAGACATACCGTTACTACCTTAATGAAAGCCTGTTCGAAAGGTTAACACAGGTGTCAAAGAAAGCTGAAGGCTACTGTACTGTATGACCCCCCTCCCCCGCTCCTCTGCTCTCTGTACTGTAGTTGATGAGAGATGCCAACTCTACTGCCAGTCCAAGGAGACAGGAGACGTGGTGGCCATGAACAGGATGGTTCACGATGGCACACGCTGCTCCTACAAAGACTCCTACAGTATCTGTGTGCGGGGAGACTGTGAGGTAGGCATCGCCCAGGTCTTATGGCCTGTATCCAGAAGTCATGCATGAAGGCATGAAGGAACATTATCCTCCTCATTAAATATTACCATAAACATTACATTGTCTTATACAATCTGCTGCTACTGGCTAGTTCCTCTGGTAGTTAGGCCTGTTTTCCATATAGGTTTGATAAACTGTTTATCATACTGATGAGAACCCCTGCACCCACATGCATATTCAGTCACGCACTCTCTCTCTCTCTCTCAATTAAATTAAATTAAAATGTCAATTGAATGGCTTTATTGGCATGGGAAACGTATGTTAACATTGCCAAAGCAAGTGAAGTAGATAGTAAACAAAAGTGAAATAAACAATAAATATTAACAGTAAACATTACACTCAGAAGTTCCAAAAGAATAAAGACATTTCAAATGTCATATTATGTATATATACAGTGTTGTAACAATGTGCAAATAGTTAAAGTACAAAAGGGTAAATAAATAAACATAAATATGGGTTATATTTACAATGGTGTTTGTTCTTCACTGGTTGCCCTTTTCTTGTGGCAACAGGTCACAAATCTTGCTGCTGTGATGGCACACTGTGGTTTTCACCCAGTAGATAAGGGAGTTTATCAAAATGGGGTTTGTTTTCTAATCCTTTGTGGATCTCTGTAATCTGAGGGAAATATGTGTCTCTAATATGGTCATACATTTGGCAGGAGGTTAGGACGTGCAGCTCAGTTTCCACCTCATTTTGTGGGCAGTGTGCACATAGCCTGTCTTCTCTTGAGAGCCAGGTCTGCCTACGGCGGCCTTTCTCAATAGCAATGCTCACTGAGTCTGTACATAGTCAAAGCTTTCCTTAAATTTGGGTCAGTCACACTGGTCAGGTATTCTGCCACTGTGTACTCTCTGTTTAGAGACAAATAGCATTCTAGTTTGCTCTGTTGTTTTGTTAATTATTTCCAATGTGTGAAGTAATTCTCTTTTTGTTTTCACATGATTTGGTTGGGTCTAATTGTGTTGTTGTTGTTGTCCTGGGGCTCTGTGGGGTCTGTTTGTGTTTGTGAACAGAGCCCCAGGACCAGCTTACTTAGGGGACTCTTATCCAAGTTCATCTCTCTGTAGGTGATGGCTTTGTTATGGAAGGTTTGGGAATCGCTTCCTTTTAAGTGGTTATAGAATTTAACGGCTCTTTTCTGGATTTTGATCATTAGCGGTTATCGTCCAAATTCTGATCTGCATGCATTAGTTGGTGTTTTTCGTTGTACACAGAGGATATTTTTGCAAAATTCTGCATGCAGAGTCTCAATTTGGTGTTTGTCCCATTTTGTGAATTCTTGGTTGGTGAGCGAACACCAGACCTCACAGCCATAAAGGGCAATGGGTTCTCTCTCTCTCTCTCTCTCTCTCTCTCTCTCTCTCCTCTCTCTCTCTCCTCTCTCTCTCTTCTCTCTCTCTCTCCTCTCCTCTCTCTCTCACTCTCTCTCTCTCTCCTCTCTCTTTCTCCTCTCTCTCTCACTCTCTCGCTCTCTCACTCTCTCTATCCCCTCTCTCTCTCCTCTCTCTCTCTCTCTCTCTCTTTCTTTCACTCTCTCTCTCCTCTCTCTCACTCTCTCTCTCCTCTCCCTCTCTCCTCTCTCCCTCTCTCTCCTCTCTCTCAACTCTCTCTCTCCTCCCTCTCCTCTCTCTCCTATCTCTCCTCTCTCACTCTCTCCTCTCTCTCCCTCTCTCTCTCTCTCTCTCACCCTCACTCACACTCTCTCTCGCTCTCTCCTCGCTCTCTCTCTCACTCTCTCTCTCACTCTTTTATGTTGACTGTAATGGGGGGAGGTTTTAAGTCAATGAGGATTTTGTATTCTGTCAGAAATAATCTCTTTGTCCTGAATGACCAATCCAGGTCCACTCCTCTCCCTGATCCCATATTCCCATACACTGACTCAGCTTATCTCTCTACAGCATGTGGGCTGTGATAACCAGATAGCGTCAGACATGCAGGAGGACAAGTGTGGGATCTGTGGTGGAGACAACTCCAGCTGTAAGATCATCAAGGGGAACTTCACTAGGAGCGCTAAAAAGGAAGGTGAGCCCTTCCTCAACTTCTTCTACCCTCACTTCCAGTAACATGACACCTACCCCCAACACACACATACACATTTACAATCTCAGATATGAGACATTGTGTCAACATCCACAGGGATGCTTTTCTCAGTATCTGAAGCTGTTTTAATACCAAGACGAGACTGTTGTTCATCTATTGTATTTTGTTTGTGATTTGTTTCAGGTTTCCTAAAGATACTTGAAATCCCTCGAGGGGCCAGACATCTGTTGATTCAGGAGTTCAAGGCGACCCCTCACATCCTTGGTAGGTTTATTTATGTTGCTTCTGTGAATATCAGAGTGGCTCGTTAATATCCAGGATGTTGGCCTCTATAAATCAGTAGTCTGTGGCTTGGTTAAGGAAGTTTGTTATTAATTGCTGTTTCAGTCAAGTTTTGGCTGCGTTGGGTTTGAGAGTACAGAATACTTTAGTCGGCTGCCCATAGTGCATCTGGACTGCTGGGAAGAGATCCAGTGCGGATACTCATTTATACTGGCTCAAGAATCTAATTTCATCTTTAACTTTTTAATCATGGAGAAAATTAAGAAATAATTTAAGAACATTTCCAATAACCTTTTTGAGGAATACCAACTTTAACTTTCTTCTTGATTAGGTTGAGTCAATTCAGGCCCTGGTGCTCATTATCATAATCCTGCCAAATGTCTCTGGTTTGTCCCTGCCATGATGACGAAGCTGAGAAAATCCGAGCTCAGCCAAATCAGTACATGCTGTTCTCCTTGTTGTACATGCCTCAGCGGTGAAGAACCAGGCCACAGGTCATCTGTTCCTGAACGATGAGGACGATTTCCCAGAGTCCCGTACGGTGATAGAGAAGGGGGTGGAGTGGGAGTACCACAACGATGACGACATGGAGACCGTCCAGACCACAGGACCTCTCAGATACACTGTTCTGGTCATGGTGAGTCATTTCTTTACACTCAGGTCCCTGGCCAGTACAAATGACTGAGATGACCTGTATTGATGTGCACATGTGTAGCGAACATGAGTCAGGCTCATGGTCTCGGGATGAGGTAGACATTCCTGCGACTTCAAAATAAGTGTCACCATCAACCCAAGAGGAAATGTCCTCATCGTCTAACGGTCAAGATGTAGGTGTCCTGGGTTTAGATCCCGCCCATTACATTATGCCACAGAGTAATGTTTTTGGTATCATGGTTTAGTCTTTATCCACTTAAAGTTAAAAACCACCCCACCAACAGAAATATAGCAGTAGCTTCAGGAAATAATTCAACCTGAAATGTTCTCTGTGTAATGAGTATTCACTATCCAGCCATATTGTTGGCTAAAACCTCAGCGCATCTGTTTGCCTCATGAAGAGTTAGTTACAGAAAATCCACAGTAGTTACAGAAAATGGACCATATCAAATCAAATCAAATCAAATTGTATTGGCCACATGCGCCGAATACAACAGGTGCAGACATTACAGTGAAATGCTTACTTACAGCCCTTAACCAACAGTGCATTTATTTTTAACAAAAAAGTAAAAATAAAACAACAACAAAAAAAGTGTTGAGAAAAAAAGAGCAGAAGTAAAATAAAATAACAGTAGGGAGGCTATATATACAGGGGGGTACCGGTGCATATCATTGTTGCTGTAATGTTTGCCACATCTCAAGTTGCTCTACAACTTACTATTAGTCGTTAATGGCTGTTGTGTTGTGTTCAACACTGATTGGTTAGTGTAGCGTCCATGATTCGGCTCATCGATCGTCTGTTTTGTTCGGATGTTGATGTCAGCAATCACTAGGTGATTTGGTTGTTCTTTTTCAATTGTATCAGAGTTCAGCTGTGAACAAGTGTATCGTTTTGGAATTTACATTATCTTTTCCATCCCACAGATCCGTTCCCACGGTGACTCCAAAGTTACTCTCTCCTACAAGTACTTTCTCCACGAAGAGCTGCAGTCGTCCATAGAAAGTAACCTGGTGCAGGAGGACACAGCCTACTTTGAGTGGGCTCTGAAGAAGTGGTCTCACTGCTCGAGGCCCTGTGGAGGTAACAACATAACCTCCTCCTGTCTTCAACTGCCAAATAACCTTGGATGTTGACCAACGTTGTTGGTGCTTCTGCCTCTGCATTGCTTGCTTAAAGAGGTTTTAGGATGGTTATCTGTAAAGCACTTTGTGAAAACTGTTGATGTAAAAAGGGCTTTATAAAATACATTTGATTGATTGATTGATTTGTTGTTGTGAGTGGTAGTGTGTACACTCTGTGCCCTCTCTAGGTAAGCAGTACACAAGGTTTGGCTGCAGGAGAAAGTCAGATGGGAAGATGGTCCACCGCACCCTCTGTGTGAACATCGACAAGCCCCGAGCTATCAGCAGGGACTGCAGCCAGAAAGAGTGCTCCCAGCCAGTGTATGTGAATGCATTAGTGTGTGTGTGTGCGTCTGTGTGTGTGTGTGTGTGTGTGTGTCTGTGTTTGTGTCTGTGTCTGTGTGTGGGCCGTGCGCTGTGAATGTTCTATGTAACTATTGTATTACCAATTCTGTAAATAAGCTATTAATATTCCTGTTGTGTCTCAGTAAGTCATTCTGTTCCCACTCCTCCTGTACGGTGATGTGTGTGTGTCTGCTCTAATCTCCAGTTGGATCACTGGGGACTGGGAGGAGTGTAGTTCATCCTGTGGGAAGACTGGCTACCAGACCCGCTCTGTCTTCTGTCTGCAGCCCCTCTCCGGCGGTGGCCAACGTACCATCCACAGCAAGTACTGTAATGATGACAGGCCAGTGGGAAGACGACCCTGCAACCGCCAGCTGTGCTCTGCCAAGTGGGGTGCAGGACCCTGGTCCCAGGTGAGTATGTGTTGAAAGCCACGTGAATATTTCTCCACTATTACTGACAGCATTCTATGCAAACACTTGTTTCCATGGAATCTTGAACTCAGAGGTGTGTGTGTGTGTGTGCGTGTGTGTGCGTGCATGCGTGTGTATTTTTTAGTGTTCGGTGACGTGTGGCAACGGGACCCAGGAGCGCCAGGCTCTGTGCAACACTTCTGATAACTCAGTGGGACTCTGCATGGAGGCCAAACCCATCACACTCAGAACCTGCCAGCTAGTCCCCTGCACAGGTGACTGTCCAATCAGAAGGCTTAACTTATTGAACACAAGTACTGAAACAATTTATTACTGAAACAATATTAATAGATTTTCACATCATCATATTCTGTTTGTTTTGTTCTCAGGTGACGGAAGAAACTTTTTGATCCAGTGGCTGTCGCGGGCCAACCCAGAGTTCCCTGCTCCCAAGATCTCCTCAAGTAAACATCCCCTCTATAGCTCGGAGCGAGGAGTCCGCTGCATGCCTCTGCTCACCTGGACTTTACCCTTCTCTCTCTGCCTCTCTCTGCGGGGCAGAATGCCCTGACATTGTCTCTCTCCTCTTCTCCTCTTCTCCTCTACACTGGAGGATGGCTCCTGCCTGCCTGTCTGTGGCTTCTCTGTCTGGCTGAGAAAGGGAGACTTCCTGTGCTGTGGTCTCTGTTTCTCTGGCTCTTTCTCTCACACGCACAGCACACGCTCTCTCCTTCAGGGGTCTGACTGTGCTGTAGGCTGCAAAGCTGGCCTTGAAATCCTCACTGAAGAGAGAAATGGAAGTTCCATCTCTGATAAGGCTCTATTAAGTCCTGCCTGTGAGACTATAATCGTGGCCTAGCCTCTGTATATGGAGTTGCTCACTGGTTACGTGTTATTGGGTTTGAATCTGGGAAACTCAACGGAAGTGAATATGGAGGTACGCAGTGGATTTGATAACAAGAAGCAGGGTAGTTGTTTTGGGAGAGACATTTCTTCCATGACTGTTAACACAAAGGTGAAGCTGACTCCGTAACTGGTGTCTGAGGGGCGTTGAGAACAGAGCAGAAGACACAACTCCATCGTTCGCTGTAACATGGACAATAAAGTTGTATTGTTATACAGTATGCATACACAATGATCAACGTAAATAGTTCCACAGAAATAAGGTGTGAGTTACTATGCCTCTCTATTACTGGCTGTTACCGTATGTGTATTGTTGTATCAATTCTACCTAAATATTTAAAGTGAAACATCTAATGAGCATTAAATAATATGGAAATTAATATAAGTAAGCAGAGCAGAATGTTTACGCGGAGGTGAGTATGGTTTATTCTCACTTCCACTGTGAATTTTACTGTCAATACATTTTGTGCGGTAGACAGAGGACACTAAAATGTATCCTTATTTATCTAAATATGCTTGTGTGTTTGTGTAACATTGTAAGGCGTTAGTTAGTCAAAAATACCTAGTTAGCTCTGATACCTCATGCCGTAATTTTGTCATAAACATCTGGAAATAGCTTTGTCTTATATTAGGCTGTAGGGAGAAATTAAGAAATAATGTCTTTTTTTCTTGTGATAAGGAACAGGAGAAGCTTCCTGAGGAAGAAAAAATTACTTGATGTTTACAACCACATGTATTCACAGCACTTTCATGGACAAAACAGAGATCGTCATTTATGGTCATTGTATCATGATTGTGGCAATGTAGCAAGCTAAATTCTGGCAGCTGTGGGGAAAACAATGTGTCAACAAGATTTAAACGGCGACTTGAGAGTATTTACAATATATAAAATCATTTTGCCTGTATTCAGTAGCATTTATGACTTTAAGTTTCTCAACTTGGTGACAACAATGAATTGTGTGCTTTCATCAGCCAACTTGTAGCTAAGGCCTGGAAATATGTGTTCCTTACTATATATTGGCCAAAAATGATTTTTTTATTAGAGGGACTGGGTTAAGAGTTTTTAAGCATATCATGAGACACTAAATGTGCTGTTCCTTTTACACAAACAGGACATATTTATTGTTTCACTTGATCACCAGTGTGTACAGTATATCAGTTATTGTTCATCTGTTTTGGCTTACCAGTGTTATGCAGATCTTAACCAAACTGTTGACCAAACTGTCAACTGTCTCTACTGAATAGACAGCTTTCACATATATGACAGGGAGAGTGTATCATGTGACTTTGGTGTCTCATTCGTTCCAGCAGTAAAGCTCAAACCCAACAAATAAAACGGTCAACTTTTTGCCTGACAGATTATACAGCTATCTTACCCTTGACATCTTTACATCTGATTCAGCATCTTTGCCTTTTCTGCTTTCTCAGTCACTGTAGGCTTTCCTGTGAATCCCTCGCTGTTCCTTTCTTTGGGATAGTTTTCTGGTTGAGGTTGTGTTGTGTTTCTGAGATGTGTGCTGCTTTGTGTTTCAGGGCTGTGTAAGGGAGATAGGTCAGTATTCTGTCGTATGGAGATTCTCAGCATGTACTGCTCCAACCCTGGGTACAGACAGATGTGCTGCAAGTCCTGCAGCGAGGTAAACTTCACCACTACGGGCCAGACCTTCACCAGTAGGGGCCAGACCTTCTCCAGTACGGGCCAGACCTTCACCAGTACGGGCCAGACCTTCACCAGTACGGGCCAGACCACCACTACGGGCCAGACCTTCACCACTGGGCCCTGGAGGTACACCACACTACCTGGTCCAACCCTCACCAACGGCTCCTGCTCAACAACCCCCACAACAACCCACACACCCAAACCCTCCACTGAGCTTTATACCACTGACTTTGCTTATGTCGACTACGACGATTATGAGGAGTATACAACCAAAACCAACGAGCACAGCACAGCGAAAAAATATAGTCCTACCACCACCCCTGTATTAACCACCAGAAGCCCCAGAAGAACAACCACCCCTTCGGTTACCTCCAGGAGTCTTACATCTCTCCCTACCACCAATGAGGAGACTACAGATCCCAGCACCACCGTCACCACCACTCAACCCACCACAGAACCCACCACAGAACCCACCACAGTCCCCACCAGTCAGGGCCCATCGACTCTCAGAACTACAAATGTCCCCAAGTCCACCACAGTTTGGGTTGATGTTATTAAGGGGAAGTCCTGGACAACCCTGGCTCCATCCACTTCCAGACCTAAAGTAGACAAGAGATGGAAAACCATCCCAACACAGCGTAGGGTCAGTGTGATACGCGTGCCCTCCACCATACCCCCCCACAGGACAGAGGACAAGAGAGAGAACAACTGGCTGGAGGTGCCGTACAAGATCGTTGGTGTAGACAATGATGTCTCTCAAAACTACTTTGTTCCTAGAAGACGGCCTCCATTCCGAGAAATGACACGGAACAAAAGAATACAAGAGCTCCTAGCTGAGAAAAGGAGGCAAGACTTACTCCTCAAACAAGCACCAGGATCTTGATAGTCAGGTGATCTTTGTTTCCCTTAGTCTTTAGCACATCCCAAAGCTATGCTACAGAGATTTTCCTGTTGAACATTGCATTAGACACTCTTATCCAGAGTTACTTACAGGAGCAATTAGGGTTAAGTGCTTTGCTCAAGGACACATCGACAGATTTTTCACCTAGTCGGCCCAGGGGATTCAAACCAGCAACCTTGCGGTTACTAGCCCAACGCGCTTAACCGCTAGACTACCTGCCACACTTGTGTGACATAATCCTGCTATAATAAAACCACTCATTCCAGTTCAGAGCCTGTCGGTCATGTAAAAATTTAAAATGTCTATCTGAAGCTTAAAGATGGGATTTTGGCTTTGCTTTTTTATCCAACGAGGAAAGGGGATAGAAATGATGGAAAATGTAGAAAACCGACACAATACTAACTCTACAGTGACTTTCCTGTAAATCCACTCTCTTGAGCGTTAATTGCACATTTGTACTCGCTGCTTGGTAATAAAGAGAAATTGAATAGTTTGTTATGCTTTGATGTCAATACATATAGTTTTTTTGGTTTAGATTGTAAACAATTAATACATAACAAAGACTTATTTAGCAGCACTTGTGATAAGGAAGGAAGCTGCTGTTGTCACTAGTAGGTAAAAAAATGGTGGTTTATGAATACATGTTTTATATATATTTTTTAATAGAACTTTTAATACTATTATAGTAATGCTATACACCCTATAGTTGAGACCAGAATCATATCCAAACGGTATAAGGCTACCTTACACTATCTGCACATTCCACCCTTATAATATCAACACATAGCACATCATGTCCAAGGCTAAATGTATATATGATTCAAATTGTATTTGTAATATTTATTGACGTGTCTGTTAAATGATTTCTGCTTTTCACACGCAGGTGTATGAGGCATGTGCTCATAGGACTAGTAGAGCCATACAATCACTGTGTAGTATTCGAACACATTGGTGAATGGAAACCACAACATAAACTGTACGTTTGCATACCTGAAAATCTGATCATTTAATAAAACTGCAATTTAAATATACTACTGTTGTCCTCCTTCGACTTTTGAACTGTGTTGAGAATGTACACAAAAAAAGTAATGTACACATAATGAAGATTGCATTATGAACTAAATTAAATATATTTTCAGTAATATGAAGGGTAGGCCTGCAACAGCAATCAATCTCTAGCTCCCTCAGTGGTAATGATGTGCATTAGAGAATTAGGCTGTCAATGATGTTGAGCAACATGGTGTCCACAGGGTGGCACTAAATGCCTGTCCGTTCATCTAGTAGTAGATATTTCAAGATTTAGGTGCAATAATGTATAGTATAATAATAATACATATTATTATTATTATTATTATTATTATTATTATAAATATAATAAATATAAATATAATAATGATGATAAATATAATAATAATAATATATATAATTATAATACATATAATAACACATATTATTATTATAATATATTGTAATAATATATAGTAATAATAAATATAATAATAATAATAATAATAATATGGGCTACATATGGAAAGTTTCAGTTATTTTTTATAGCCTTACTTTCACCAGATGAACATGAACCCCCTGTCACTATAATTATTTTGAACTTCGCATTCACTTTTCCCTTTCTGAAGAGAATGTGAAGAATTTGTTTTAAAAGTTTTTGTATGTATGGGCTATTATGTGGAATGTTTTGTGTGGGTTGTTCCAGCCTGGACTAGCCATGTGTTTGTGGTGGTTGTTGTTTGTGTTGTTGTTTGTGCTGTTGTTTGTGTTGTTGTTTGCGTTATTGTTTGTGTTGTTGTTTGTGTTGATGTTTGCGTTGTTGTTTGTGTTGTTGTTTGTGTTGTTTTTTGCGTTGTTGTTTGTAAGGGTTACAACTGGTTGACCTGTTCATCCTTCTTCTACAAGACACTGTGCAGGCCAAGGTATTCATCTACCAGACTGTCTGTGAAATAGGGACTGAAGGATCACAGTGGCCTAGATCTATATTATGTTACATCCTCACATTAATTTCATTGTCAATAATGGCTTCCTTTTTTTCTGCGGAATATTCTTTATAGTTGTTGATGAGTAAGGAAAGTGTTTATGGTGTGTCCCAATATGTATCCACAAAACATTGTGGAATATACGTCAAGTTATGATTAATCAGTAGAATCATAACTTGAATAATTGAGGATGTGTTCCCACTTTGGACAGGAAGCAGTACTGCAACTTTAATGATCTCCTGTCTTTGGACACGAAGCAGTACTGCAACTTTAATGATCTCTTGTCTTTGGACAGGAAGCAGTACTGCAACTTTAATGATCTCCTGTCTTTGGACAGGAAGCAGTACTGCAACTTTAATGATCTCCTTTCTTTGGACAGGAAGCAGTACTGCAACTTTAATGATCTCCTGTCTTTGGACAGGAAGCAGTACTGCAACTTTAATGATCTCCTGTCTTTGGACAGGAAGCAGTACTGCAACTTTAATGATCTCTTGTCTTTGGACAGGAAGCAGTACTGCAACTTTAATGATCTCCTGTCTTTGGACAGGAAGCAGTACTGCAACTTTAATGATCTCCTTTCTTTGGACAGGAAGCAGTACTGCAACTTTAATGATCTCCTGTCTTTGGACAGGAAGCAGTACTGCAACTTTAATGATCTCCTGTCTTTGCTTCCTATTCTCAGACTGACTGTTCTCACCTGTTTTTAGAACAAACCCACAAATAATTTAACATGGAAATTGATGTTTTTGAATATGTATACTATATATAAAGCAAGGAGACTTTCGGAAGTGAATCATGTGCAGGTGTTAAAGCTATAATCCTTAGTTTTAAACAATAACAAAGCGGTTCACCCCTCCTTTGGTTTTGGTAAAAAGCTCAGGGATTGCCCTAGAGAAATATAACCACTCTCAAATTCATAGACCGAGCTATGGATGCAAAGACTGACCATCCATGATATCAACGTTATAGTTGTAACAGTGTTTTGAGGCTATACACTGTTTGTTTACATTTACATTGTTTATTAACAATGCCGCAGCCCGTCTGGTGTTCAACCTTCCCAAGTTCTCTCACGTCACCCCGCTCCTCCGCACACTCCACTGGCTTCCAGTTGAAGCTCGCATCTGTTACAAGACCATGGTGCTTGCCTATGGAGCTGTGAGGGGAATGGCACCTCCGTACCTTCAGGCTCTGATCAGTCCCTACACCCAAACGAGGGCATTGCGTTCATCCACCTCTGGCCTGCTGGCTCCCCTTCCTCTGCGGAAGCATAGTTCCCGCTCAGCCCAGTCAAAACTGTTCGTTGCTCTGGCACCCCAATGGTGGAACAAGCTCCCTCACGACGCCAGGACAGCGGAGTCACTCACCACCTTCCGGAGACATTTGAAACCCCACCTCTTTAAGGAATACCTGGGATAGGATAAAGTAATCAGAAGTTTACATACACTAAGTTGACTGTGCCTTTAAACAGCTTGGTAAATTCCAGAAAATGATGTCATGGCTTTAGAAGCTTCTGATAGGCTAATTGACATCATTTGAGTCAATTGGAGGTGTACCTGTGGATGTATTTCAAGGCCTACCTTCAAACTCAGTGCCTCTTTGCTTGACATCATGGGAAAATCAAAAGAAATCAGCCAAGACCTCAGAAAAACAATTGTAGACCTCCACAAGTCTGGTTCATCCTTGGGAGCAATTTCCAAACGCATGAAGGTACCACGTTCATCTGTAAAAACAATAGTACGGAAGTATAAACACCATGGGACCACGCAGCCGTCATACCGCTCAGGAAGGAGACGTGTTCTGTCTCCTAGAGATGAACGTACTTTGGTGAGAAAAGTGCAAATCAATCCCAGAACAACAGCAAAGGACCTTGTGAAGATGCTGGAGGAAACAGGTACAAAAGTATCTATATCCACAGTAAAACAAGTCTTATATCGACATAACCTGAAAGGCCGCTCAGCAAGGAAGAAGCCACTGCTCCAAAACCGCCATAAAAAAGCCAGACTAGGCAACTGCACATGGGGACAAATATCGTACTTTTTGGAGAAATGTCCTCTGGTCTGATGAAACAAAAAATAACTGTTTGGCCATAATGACCATCGTTATGTTTGGAGGAAAAAGGGGGTTGCTTGCAAGCCGAAGAACACCATCCCAACCGTGAAGCACAGGGGTGGCTGCATCATGCCGTGGGGGTGCTTTGCTGCAGGAGGGCTGGTGCACTTCACAAAACAGATGGAATCATGAGGAAGGAAAATTATGTGGATATATTGAAGCAACATCTCAAGACATCAGTCAGGAAGTTAAAGCTTGGTCGCAAATGGGTCTTCCAAATGGACAATGACCCCAAGCATACTTCCAAAGTTGTGGCAAAATGGCTTAAGGACAACAAAGTCAAGGTATTGGAGTGGCCATCACAAAGCCCTAACCTCAATCCTATAGAACATTTGTGGGCAGAACTGAAAAAGTGTGTGCGAGCAAGGAGGCCTACAAACCTGACTCAGTTACACCAGCTCTGTCAGGAGGAATGTGCCAAAATTCACCCAAAACGTTTGACCCAAGTTAAACAATTTTAAAGGCAATGCTACCAAAAACTAATTGAGTGTATATAAACTTCTGACCCACTGGGAACGTGATGAAAGAAATAAAAATCAGAAATAAATCATTCTTTCTACTATTATTCTGGCATTTCACATTCTTAAAATAAAGTGGTGATCCTAATTGACCTAAGACAGGGATTTTTTACTAGGATTAAATGTCAGGAATTGTGAAAAACTGAGTTTAAATATATTTGGCAAAGGTGTATGTAAACGTTCGACTTCAACTGTATATGTTCATGTCCTACACCCCATGTATAGATGATCTAACCTCACCATATCTGACCGATCAGATGGAACCTATGTTGTTAAATGTGTTTTAACTCTCTCCTTTGAGACAGTATTTTCTCAAATGTGTCTGTCCTATTTTCAGACGTCTGTGTTTTGGAAAAGCCTATATATTATTGTATATGAGGATATTTTATATTTTCTAATAGTTTTTTTGCTGTGGTGATCGTTGAATAACTTCTCTGGTTGTCATTGATTCTGGTGAAGTCACCACCAAATCATATGAAAAGTTTCTCCAATTAATACGATACATTCAGTACCTATTTAGAGCATACGAGGGACCATTGTGTATGCACTCTCACATCACAAAAACAACCAAGGAACCCTGGTAACATATGCATTATAAACCCATTCCCCATGCAATTAGCCTGTAATGCTTAAAAAAAATTAACCAAAATGAAGACAAATTGTTTACTGAAAAGCCAGACTTGAAAACACAAAAGAAAGGGCATGAATCATGGAGACAAAGGCACTGTCATCATGCCAGATGACCATGCACATACCATAGTGGGCCAACAAAGGCCAATGGTCATCTACTGTTTATGTGACATATACTGCCTTCTTGATAGTTGCCATGGCGCCCTGGTAGCAGCCTAGACGGAGAGCTCCTATAAATTTGTACATATTTAGTTATTTGAAAGTGGGTTTTTTTTCATTGTTTTTGGAACCAACATTTTTGTTTTTGATAACAATTAGTTTTCATTGCATATATCTGGTGCTTTTGAGCCACTGATTTACAGATTGACTGACAGGTCAACTATTTTTGGCTTAGCTAGCTAGGAAGCTAGCTGGCTTATGTTTTTGTTTGGAAAATGCATCTGGACAGCTTTTTAATTCACCTGAGAACATCATGTGAGGAGTCTCTTGAAGCGTGAGAGGAATGGGAGATGGAGGAATGCAGCAGTGCTGAGGCAGAGGGTTCCTAGCGACGTTCCCTTGATGATCTTACAGCTGGAGTTGTCTCCACCACAGATCCCACACTTGTCCTCCTGCATGTCTGACGCTATCTGGTTATCACAGCCCACATGCTGTAGAGAGATAAGCTGTAGAGAGTCAGTGTATGGGAGTTTGGGATCAGGGAGAGGAGTGGACCTGGATGGGTCATTCAGGACAAAGAGATTATTTCTGACAGAATGACTTAATGACTATGCAGTAAAAAAACAAAAAAAATGTTATCATCACTTTATGTCTAATAAATCCCTGTGAGTGTTTTATTTAAATAAAATAACCCCAAATATATTTATAATAATTTCCCTGAGCCTCCTTTTGCCGTTGAAATGCTCAGGCTGATCGTGTGGGCGTGTTGATACAAATGTAAATATATTTACATACACAGCCCTGATTGGCGAATAGGATTGTCTACTCTAAAGCCTACCCCGCTGTCCCCTTCAAAGTAGGAGGATGCAAATAAAAGGGCATTATCATCATTTTCACATTTTCAGAGTGTTATTTCAACCTCGTAGTGTGGAAACAACATTTAAAACAAGTTTTTGAATGCACTGTCCCTTTAAAACTTTGAAGCGATTGTAGATATTTTCAGCCTGACCTGTGAACCAGGGTATGGCTGCTTGAGTCACTGTATCAGTAATGTCACAATAGAATGCCCTACATACTGTGTTGGGGAGTAGTGAACGACATGTAGTTCAACTAGTAATGTAACTACATTTTGCAGTAGCTTGGTGGTAGTTTAACTACATTCTAATCTAGGTAGTGTTTTCAGTAGTTCATTATTTTTCTGCCATGTAGCGGTGTAGCTAACTACTGGAACTACACGCTGCTTTTTTGGCAAAAATAAAATATGGGTAAAGTAGGCAAGAAATTTCTTTTTTTTTGGCATCAGACCTGCCTAATTGTCACTTGAAACATTGTTTTTGTGTTTATTAGACTAAATTACACGTTCTGTCAACATCTGACTCCAGAGTGATCTGTTCTTGCAATTTGTAATCTTTGACAGATTAAGATATCATCATTTTTCACTAAGTAGTGAACTACTTTTTCAAGGTAACTTTAGTTAATTAAAATATATGTTTCTTAAGGGTAGCTTTAGTGTAGCTTCACTTCTTCCAGTTTGAAGTAATTGGTAGCTTGGTTAACTACATTTTCAGTGTAGCTTCCTCAACACGGCATACATATTATGAATACAGCCACATACTTGAATCAAGGTAGAGTGAGTATCTAGTTACGTGCTGTCTGGGTCATGTAATGTTGATTGTGTCTGCCCAAAACAAAACCAGTGACATCTCAGCAATCATCTCCTAAATAACATTAGCCACCAGCAGCCTCTGTGTGGCACTCACAGATAAGAGAAAGAAGCCCTTTGAGCTAAAATGACACTGACTTTATCCAGAAAATAGGAACGGCCAGACCAATGTTTAAAAACACAAATGAATGGCATATATACTGGAGGTGAAATGCTTTGTGGTTGTGGTTGTTGCAGTCATTATCACACCAGGCAGACAGGACACATTGGGAGGCTGTGTTGACATCTATGTAGGTGTTTACACGGCCCTCGGCAGACACACATTCACAGAGCTTGGAGAAAACAATGGCCGGGATTCAATCAAAGGTGCATTAAAGTCAATCTGCTTTTATTTTTATTTTATTTAACTAGGCAAGTTAGTTAAGAACAAATTCTTATTTACAATGATGGCCTACACCGGCCAAACCCGGACGACGCTGGGCCAATAGGACTCCTAATCACGGCCGGTTGTGATACAGCCTGGAATCAAACCAGGGGGTCTATAGTGACGCCTCAAGCACTGAGATGCAGTGCCTTAGAACGCTGTGCCACTCGGGAGCCCAACTTTAAAAGTGACACTTCATTTACATTTTAGTCATTTAGCAGATGCTCTTACAGTTAGTGAGTGCATACATTTTATGATTTATTTTTTTTTCACACTGGCCCCCCCGTGGGAATCAAACCCACAACCCTGGCGTTGCAAACGACATGCTCTATCAACTGAGCTACATCCCTGCCGGCCATTCCCTCCCCTACCCTGGACGACGACAGAGCCTGTATTCGAACCAGGATCTCTAGTGGCACAGCTAGCACTGTGATGCAGTGCCTTAGACCACTGCGCCACTCGGGAGACACTCGGGAGACACTTCAGCCTCCTTTTCACCTCATTTAACACCTGATTTACTTAACAAAAAGCATTAGGTGGTCCAGGTAAGTCTTGACATAGCACAAGTGTAGCGGGGGGCTTTCCTCTTTTGTTCTCTATTGCTCATCTACTGTTCCTGAAGTAAGGGGGAGGCCGATGACATCACGACTTCACATCAGACCAACTATTTGAATGCCCTACTCCTTGAAGTTTGCGAATTATTTTATTTTTTACCCTTTAACGTGTGTGCTTTACTGGAAGACTGGAAGCTGCTAAGACCACCAAGTGCTAACAGTCAGTATCTGGACAATACAGTGGGGGAAAAAAGTATTTAGTCAGCCACCAATTGTGCAAGTTCTCCCACTTAAAAAGATGAGAGAGGCCTGTAATTTTCATCATAGGTACATGTCAACTATGACAGACAAATTGAGAAAAAAAATCCAGAAAATCACATTGTAGGATTTTTTATGAATTTATTTGCAAATGATGGTGGAAAATAAGTATTTGGTCACCTACAAACAAGCAAGATTTCTGGCTCTCACAGACCTGTAATGGCACCTGTTTGAACTTGTTATCAGTATAAAAGACACCTGTCCACAACCTCAAACAGTCACACTCCAAACTCCACTATGGCCAAGACCAAAGAGCTGTCAAAGGACACCAGAAACAAAATTGTAGACCTGCACCAGACTGGGAAGACTGAATCTGCAATAGGTAAGCAGCTTGGTTTGAAGAAATCAACTGTGGGAGCAATTATTATGGAAATGGAAGACATACAAGACCACTGATAATCTCCCTCGATCTGGGGCTCCACGCAAGATCTCACCCTGTGGGGTCAAAATGATCACAAGAACAGTGAGCAAAAATCCCAGAACCACATTACATTTACATTTACATTTTAGTCATTTAGCAGACGCTCTTATCCAGAGCGACTTACAGGAGCAATTAGGGTTAAGTGCTTTGCTCAAGGGGGGTAAGAAGGATTACTTTATCCTATCCCAGGTATTCCTTAAAGAGGTGGGGTTTCAAATGTCTCCGGAAGGTGGTGAGTGACTCCGCTGTCCTGGCGTCGTGAGGGAGCTTGTTCCACCATTGGGGTGCCAGAGCAGCGAACAGTTTTGACTGGGCTGAGCGGGAACTATGCTTCCGCAAAGGAAGGGGAGCCAGCAGGCCAGAGGTGGATGAACGCAATGCCCTCGTTTGGGTGTAGGGACTGATCAGAGCCTGAAGGTACGGAGGTGCCGTTCCCCTCACTGCTCCATAGGCAAGCACCATGGTCTTGTAACGGATGCGAGCTTCAACTGGAAGCCAGTGGAGTGTGCGGAGGAGGGGGTGACGTGAGAGAACTTGGGAAGGTTGAACACCAGACGGGCTGCGGCATTCTGGATGAGTTGTAGGGGTTTAATGGCACAGGCAGGGAGCCCAGCCAACAGCGAGTTGCAGTAATCCAGACGGGAGATAACAAGTGCCTGGATTAGGACCTGTGCCGCTTCCTGTGTAAGGCAGGGTCGTACTCTCCGAATGTTGTAGAGCATGAACCTGCAGGATCGGGTCACCGCCTTGATGTTAGCGGAGAACGACAGGGTGTTGTCCAGGGTCACGCCAAGGCTCTTCGCACTCTGGGAGGAGGACACAACGGAGTTGTCAACCGTGATGGCGAGATCATGGAACGGGCAGTCCTTCCCCGGGAGGAAGAGCAGCTCCGTCTTGCCAGGTTGAGGTGGTGATCCGTCATCCATACTGATATGTCTGCCAGACATGCAGAGATGCGATTCGCCACCTGGTTATCAGAAGGGGGAAAGGAGAAGATTAGTTGTGTATCGTCAGCATAGCAATGATAGGAGAGGCCATGTGAGGATATGACAGAGCCAAGTGACTTGGTGTATAGGGAGAAAAGGAGAGGGCCTAGAACTGAGCCCTGGGGGACACCAGTGGTGAGAGCACGTGGTGCGGAGACAGCTTCTCGCCACGCCACTTGGTAGGAGCGACCGGTCAGGTAGGACGCAATCCAGGAGTGAGCCACGCTGGAGATGCCCAGCTCGGAGAGGGTGGAGAGGAGGATCTGATGGTTCACAGTATCAAAGGCAGCAGACAGGTCTAGAAGGACAAGAGCAGAGGAGAGAGAGTTAGCTTTAGCAGTGCGGAGAGCCTCCGTGACACAGAGAAGAGCAGTCTCAGTTGAATGACCAGTCCTGAAACCTGACTGGTTTGGATCAAGAAGGTCATTCTGAGAGAGATAGCAAGAGAGTTGGCTAAAGACGGCACGCTCAATAGTTTTGGAAAGAAAAGAAAGAAGGGATACTGGTCTGTAGTTGTTGACATCAGTGGGATCGAGTGTTGGTTTTTTGAGAAGGGGTGCAACTCTCGCTCTCTTGAAGACGGAAGGGACATAGCCAGCGGTCAGGGATGAGTTGATCAGCGAGGTGAGGTAGGGGGAGAAGGTCACCGGAGATGGTCTGGAGAAGAGAGGAGGGGATGGGGTCAAGCGGGCAGGTTGTTGGGCGGCCTGCAGTCACTAGTCGCAAGATTTTATCTGGAGAGAGAGGGGAGAAAGAAGTCAAAGCATAGGGTAGGGCAGTGTGAGCAGGACCAGCAGTGTCATTAGACTTAACAAACGAGGATCGGATGTCGTCAACCTTCTTTTCAAAGTGGTTGACGAAGTCATCCACAGAGAGGGAGGAGGGGGGTGGTGGGGGGGGAGGATTCAGCAGTGAGGAGAATGTGGCAAAGAGCTTCCCTAGGGTTAGAGGCAGATGCTTGGAATTTAGAGTGGTAGAAAGTGGCCTTAGCAGCAGAAACAGATGAAGAAAATGTAGAGAGGAGGGAGGAAAAGATGCCAGGTCGGCAGGGAGTTTAGTTTTCTTCCATTTCCGCTCAGCTGCCCGGAGCTCTGTTCTGTGAGCTCGCAATGAGTCGTCAAGCCACGGAGCTGGAGGGGGAGGACCGAGCCGGCCGGGAGGATAGGGGACACAGGGAGTCAAAGGATGCAGAAAGGGAGGAGAGGAGGGTTGAGGAGTCAGAATCAGGAGATTGGAGGGAGAAGGATTGAGCAGAGGGAAGAGATGATAGTATGGAAGAGGAGAGAGTAGTGGGAAAGAGAGAGCGAAGGTTGCGGCGGCGCGTTACCATCTGTGTAGGGGCAGAGTGAGTAGTGTTGGAGGAGAGCGAGAGAGAAAAGGATACAAAGTAGTGGTCGGAGACATGGAGGGGAGTTGCAGTGAGATTAGTAGAAGAGCAACATCTAGTAAAGATGAAGTCAAGCGTATTGCCTGCCTTGTGAGTAGGGGGGACGGTGAGAGGGTGAGGTCAAAAGAGGAGAGGAGTGGAAAGAAGGAGGCAGAGAGAAATGAGTCAAATGTAGACGTAGGGAGGTTGAAATCCCCCAAAACTGTGAAGGGTGAGCCATCCTCAGGAAAGGAACTTATCAAGGCGTCAAGCTCATTGATGAACTCTCCAAGGGAACCTGGAGGGCGATAGATGACAAGGATATTAAGCTTAAATGGGCTAGTGACTGTGACAGCGTGGAATTCAAATGAGGAGATAGACAGATGGGTTAGGGGAAAAATTGAGAATGACCACTTGGGAGAGATGAGGATTCCTGTGCCACCACCCCTCTGACCAGATGCTCTCGGGGTATGCGAGAACACATGGTCAGACGAGGAGAGAGCAGTAGGAGTAGCAGTGTTTTCAGTGGTAATCCATGTTTCCGTCAGCGCCAGGAAGTCGAGGGACTGGAGGGTAGCATAGGCTGGGATGAAGTCAGCCTTGTTGGCAGCAGAACGGCAGTTCCAGAGGCTGCCTGAGACCTGGAACTCCAGGTGTGTGGTGCGTGCAGGGACCACCAGGTTAGAGAGGCAGCAGCCACGCGGTGTGAGGCGTTTGTGTAGCCTGTGCGGAGAGGAGAGAACAGGGATAGGCAGAGGCATAGTTGACAGGCTGTAGCAGATGGCTACAATAATGCAGAGGAGATCGGAATGAAATGAACTAAACATCTGGGAAAGGAGAGAGCAAGGCCTCCCTCACCAAAAAAATATAACTCTCCCAACTTCCACCTCAGAAACTATAATTGTTTCACTGAACCACCCGAATAAAACTCTCCCAACTTCCACTTTAGAAATTAGAATTGTTGTAAACTACAGCGGTTCAATGTTTCAAGGACTAGACTCAACTTACTTTATTCAGCTAGCTAACTATGACGCCATAGCTAACTAGCATGCTAGCATCCAATAACACACAGTTTAGCACCAATACTTGGTTACAACAAACTACCAATAGTGTGTTAACACACTAAACAGATAATTTGTGTCCGTGTCTAGTTCTTTCATAACGCAGCAATGATTAAACGTTGGCTAGCTAGCACAAAGATATTGTATTTAGCTACCACAGTACAGCCAGCTGGTAGTGTTGGCTAGCTAGCAATGGCTGCTGTGTTGACTTTGTTTGAAAAACGGCGTCGCTGCGAACGAATGTAGCTGGCTAAAAGGATATTGTATTTAGTTGCTACCGTTGCTAATAGCTACTAGCCAGCTAGTCCAGGAGGTGAGTTAGCTAGCTAGCTTCGTGCTACACCCGGCACCGCCGAATACAAAAATAACTTACAATAACTACATACAACAACTACCCACAACAGCCCACGATGCCTAGCTATAATACCTAATAATATACAGCCCACGATGCCTAGCTATAATACCTAACTACAATCTAAATACATAGTTTAAGCCTTACTCGACAGAGTCCAAGCTATGTATAAAGCCAAACTTACCCAACGCCAGCTACCTGGGTGGCAGACTGCAATCGGTAGCTGTAATTAAGTACAGCAGCTACCAACCACCTAACGTTAATGCCTCGGATAATGAGGTTAGAAAAACAGCTGAATGGTAGGTAGCTAGCTGGCTCAATTACAGGTACTCTTAAGCGTGAAATAACATTGGAAACAACTAACCACAGTTGCTAAAAGTTACCAGTAGCTACCCGCTAGCTAGCTAGCTTTGTTGGTCCAAGTAGTGGGTTAGCTAGCACTCGTGCTTCGCCGGGGTCCGCCGAATACAATACTTACCTACAATAATTACCTACAATAACCTACAATAACCTACAATAACTACCTAAGTAAACTACCTATAATACCTGACTACAATACCTACTGTGATGTCACGAGAGGCTGTGTCCTGGAGGGACGTTACATCCCCCTGAGGTGGCTGCAAACCCAGACAGCTATGGCTCCATCTGCTGGTATGGTCGGGAACTCCACCCCTCTATGGCCAATCTTCCCACGCAGCTGAAACAAATGAGGAGCTGATGAGCTGAAGGTTGGGGAAGTGAAGAGACACAGTCTCCAACCTGGGCTCTCTGGAGGACAAGAGTGCTGCACGTCCACTTCCATGAGGAATATAAGGATTTGGAGATACTTACCTTTGGGAAATACTCACCTTTGGATATATGCACCTGTGGAAATACGTGAGAGACATTTGGAAGGACTTTTTGCTGGGTTGGCCACTAGCTGCAACGTGGACTACAGTAAGGCTGGGGAAAAGTTATCTGAGCGAGTGAGAATTATGATTTTGGATGTGGAAGAGACATCCCTGAACTGTTAACCCTTAAAGAGCCACAAGAGAACAGAATTTTGTTATATTTTCGTTAATTTCCCAAGACCTATAATAAATTCCTTGTTTTGTTTGAACCTTGTCTCCTTGCACTACTTGAGCAATCCCGCTGAAAGCTGTGTAGCCTCTCGTGACGTCACAGATGGTGGAGAATACGGGCACGCTCAAGCGTTAATAGTGCATGTCAGAGGAGGATACCGAAGGTTTGATCACCCAGTTTTCCAAGTTGGCCGTAGGCTCCCCGCCCGACTGAAATGGAGGACATATTGAAAGCCCTTGTTGCTGGCCAGCAAGCCCAGATGCAAGCAAACGTGGCTCTCTTGGAGGAGCAAAAGAAAGCCAACCTTCTGAAGGCAGAGGAATTGCAGTTGCAGAGACAGAGGGTGGTCCAAAATACCCGCCCAATAAAGGCAAGTGACTTTATATCTAAGATGGGAGCTACCGATGACATTGAGGCATACCTGCATGCATTTGAGGCCACGGCCACTAGGGAAGCCTGGCCCAAGCAACAGTGGGTTGGTCTGTTAGCCCCCTTTCTAACCGGGGAAGCGCTGAATGCTGTCCGGGACCTGGGCCCTGACCAGGTTACTGACTATGATGCCCTGAAGTCTGAGATCCTCAGCAGATATGGACTCACAAAGTTTGGTATGGCCCAGCGCTTTCACAGTTGGACCTTCCAACCAGACCAACCTCCTCGGGCGCAGATGCATGAACTTGTCCGAATCGCAAGGAAATGGCTGGATCCGCAGAGGAATACAGCAGCGGCGGTGGTGGAGGCCGTTGTGGTGGATCGTTACCTACGCGCCCTGCCTTATGAGGCAAAACGGTTCATCAGTCAACAGGCCTTGACCACGGCTGATCTGACCGTGGAAGCTGTGGAAAAGTACCAGGCCACAGCGGAGATGCTGAATGCTTCCCGAAAAGACCCCAGGAGTGCGGCCCCACCACAAATGGGAAGAACCCGTCCAAAGGACCCCAAGGTCTCGAACCCAGCCACGTCAGGACTTATCCCGGCTCCAGGGGGAGCCAGAAACCAGGCGGGTCCAAGAAGAGTACACCAGGAGGGGGAAACTCGACAGTGTTACCGGTGTGGGGAGATGGGACATATCTCCTGGCAGTGTGGGAAACCAGCCGATGAACCTATGCCCACTGCGGAGTCCTCCAGCTCAGCACCCACACACCGTTTTGCCTCGCTCTTGGGAGTCGTAGATGGCGGCCCAGATCGACCCCCCACCTGCCCGGTAACTGTGAATCACCATGATGTGGAGGCCTTACTGGATTCTGGTAGCCGGGCCACCCTGGTGCGTAAGGATTTGGTGGGCCCAACGTGTCTGACCCCGGGGAAAGTCCTCCCAGTTTCCTGTGTCCATGGGGACACCAGAGAATACCCCATTACTGAACTTACAATGACCAGCACACGGGGAACCATACACACGACGGCGGGGGTGGTTGATTCCCTCCCCGTCCCTGTCCTAATTGGACGAGACTGCACAGCCTTTTACCCACTCTGGAGAGAGTCTCAGGAGAGGATAACCCGAGCACCTCGGAAACGGAGAGGCAAGACTCATCCTGGGAAGGCTCCGGTGCAATCCTCCGAGTTACTCACTCCCGCCCGGGCTCTGATAGGGATGGCAGGTGCCCAGACCGACACAGAGACGGAGCTACAGAATCTGGACAAAGAACTGTCTGGTCTGAAGGGGACCGCTGAGAGGTATCGTTTGTTAAAGCAACAGTTAGACATGAAGACAGAAGAGTTAGATATCCTCCAGGCTAAACTCCAACAGAGCTCCTTCCATAAGCAACAGGAGGAGCTGGAGAGGCTGCGCAGGACCATCGAGGAGTGTGAGGAGACCCTGCGCAGTAGTAAGGAGGTCCAGAAGAAGGCAGAGGAGAAGTACAAGGTGTTGGAGAACAAGATGAAGAATGCGGAGGCAGAGAGAGAGAAGGAACTGAAAGCTGCTCAACAGAAGCTAAACTCTGCTAAAACCAAGGCTGATGCGTTCAGTAAGAAACTCAAGGAGAGACAACAGGAGGCTGAGTCCCTGGTCCTAGAGGTGGAGGAGTTGAAGAGAGAGCAGGCTGGCAAGCACCACGGCAATGCGGACGCCCTCTCCCGGCGTGATGCCTTCTTCGCTGCCTTTACCCCGACGAGGACGTCGGTCCCGAGGAGGGGGATGTGTGATGTCACGAGAGGCTGTGTCCTGGAGGGACGTTACATCCCCCTGAGGTGGCTGCAAACCCAGACAGCTATGGCTCCATCTGCTGGTATGGTCGGGGAACTCCACCCCTCTATGGCCAATCTTCCCACGCAGCTGAAACAAATGAGGAGCTGATGAGCTGAAGGTTGGGGAAGTGAAGAGACACAGTCTCCAACCTGGGCTCTCTGGAGGACAAGAGTGCTGCACGTCCACTTCCATGAGGAATATAAGGATTTGGAGATACTTACCTTTGGGAAATACTCACCTTTGGATATATGCACCTGTGGAAATACGTGAGAGACATTTGGAAGGACTTTTTGCTGGGTTGGCCACTAGCTGCAACGTGGACTACAGTAAGGCTGGGGAAAAGTTATCTGAGCGAGTGAGAATTATGATTTTGGATGTGGAAGAGACATCCCTGAACTGTTAACCCTTAAAGAGCCACAAGAGAACAGAATTTTGTTATATTTTCGTTAATTTCCCAAGACCTATAATAAATTCCTTGTTTTGTTTGAACCTTGTCTCCTTGCACTACTTGAGCAATCCCGCTGAAAGCTGTGTAGCCTCTCGTGACGTCACACTACCTACAATCTAAATACATGGTTTAAGCTTTACTCAACATCATATGCATCTCTAACTGTAGCCACCGGGGGGGACCTAGTGAATGACCTGCAGAGAGCTGGGACCAAAGTAACAAAGCCTACCATCAGTAACACACTACGCCGCCAGGGACTCAAATCCAGCAGTGCCAGACGTGTCCCCCTGCTTAAGCCAGTACATGTCCAGGCCCGTCTGAAGTTTGCTAGAGTGCATTTGGATGATCCAAAAGAGGATTGGGAGAATGTCATATGGTCAGATGAAACCAAAATATAACTTTTTGGTAAAAACTCAACTCGTCGTGTTTGGAGGACAAAGAATGCTGAGTTGCATCCAAAGAACACCATACCTACTGTGAAGCATGGGGGTGGAAACATCATGCTTTGGGGCTGTTTTTCTGCAAAGGGACCAGGACGACTGATCCGTGTAAAGGAAAGAATGAATGGGGCCATGTATTGTGAGATTTTGAGTGAAAACCTCCTTCCATCAGCAAGGGCATTGAAGATGAAACGTGGCTGGGTCTTTCAGCATGACAATGATCCCAAACACACCGCCCGGGCAACGAAGGAGTGGCTTCATAAGAAGCATTTCAAGGTCCTGGAGTGGCCTAGCCAGTCTCCAGATCTCAACCCCATAGAAAATCTTTGGATGGAGTTGAAAGTCCGTGTTGCCCAGCGACAGCCCCAAAACATCACTGCTCTAGAGGAGATCTGCATGGAGGAATGGGCCAAAATACCAGCAACAGTGTGTGAAAACCTTGTGAAGACTTACAGAAAACGTTTGACTTGTGTCGTTGCCAACAAAGGGTATATAACAAAGTTTTGAGAAACTTTTGTTATTGACCAAATACTTATTTTCCACCATAATTAGCAAATCAATTCATTAAAAATCCTACAATGTGATTTTCTGGAAAAGAAAATCTCATTTTGTCTGTCATAGTTGACGTGTACCTATGATGAAAATTACAGGCCTCTCTCATCTTTTTAAGTGGGAGAACTTGCACAATTGGTGGCTGACTAAATACTTTTTTCCCCACTGTATGTGTGAAAGGCTTGATAATGTATGTGATAACAACAGATAGGTATATTTTCTGGGTGATTTCAATATTGACTGTCTTTCATCAAGCTGTCCACTCAAGAAAATGCTTCAAACTGTACCCAGTGCCTGCAACCTGGTTCAGGTTATCAGTCAACCAACCTGGGTTGTTACAAACAGCACAGGAATGAAATCAGCAACATGTATTGATCACATCTTTACTAATGCTGCAGAAATTGCTTTAAAGCAGTATGCAAAGCCATAGGATGTAGTGATCACAATAAAGTAGCCATGTCTAGGAAAACCAAAGTTCCAAAGACTGGGCCTAATATAGTGTATAAGAGGTCATACAATAAGTTTTGTAGTGATTCTTATGTTGATGATGTAAATAATATTTGCTGGTCTGTGGTGTGTAATGAGGAGCAACCAGACACTGCACTTGACACATTTATGAAATTGCTTATTCCAGTTACTAATAAGCATGCAGCCATCAAGAATGTGACTGTAAAAACAGTTAAATCCCCTTGGATTGAAGAGGAATTGAAAAATGGTATGGTTGAGAGGGATGAGGCAAAAGGTATGGCAAACAAGTCTGTCAGCACAACCGATTGGCAAACGTACTGCAAATTGAGAAATCATATGACTAAACTAAATAAAAAGAAGAAGAAACTATACTATGAAACAAAAATAAATTCTATAAAGAATGAGAGTAAAAAGCTTTGGACCACCTTAAATGAAATTTTGGGCAAAAAGCCAAACTTGGCTCCATCATTCATTGAATCAGATAGCTCATTTATCACAAAACCCACTGATATTGCCAGCTACTTTAATGATTTTTTCATTGGAAGATTAGCAAACTTAGGCATGACATGCCAGCAACAAACGCTGACACTACACATCCAAGTATATCTGGATAATAGCGGACGATATTGCCACTCCTATTTGCCATATCATATCTCATACTCCTGAGTGGCGCAGTGGTCTAAGGCACTGCATCGCAGTGCTTACTGTGCCACTAGAGATCCTGGTTCGAATCCAGGCTCTGTCGCAGCCGGCCGCGACCGGGAGATTCATGGGCGGCGCACAATTGGCCCAGCGTCGTCCAGGGTAGGGGAGGGAATGGCCGGCAGGGATGTAGCTCAGTTGATAGAGCATGGTGTTTGCAACGCCAGGGTTGTGGGTTCGATTCCCACGGGGGGCCAGTATAAAAAAATATGTATTCACTAACTGTAAGTCGCTCTGGATAAGAGCGTCTGCTAAATGACTAAAATGTAAATGTAAAAATGTAAATATCTTCAATTTAAGCCTACTAGAAAGTGTGTGCCCTCAGGCCTGGAGGGAAGCAAAAGTCATTCCGCTACCTAAGAATAGTAAAGCCCCCTTTACTGGCTCAAATAGCCGACCAATCAGCCTGTTACCAACCCTTAGTAAACTTTTGGGAAAAATTGTGTTTGACCAGATACAATGCTATTTTACAGTAAAGAAATTGACAACAGACTTTTAGCACGCTTATAGGGAAGGATATTCAACAAGCACAGCACTTACACAAATGACTGATGATTGGCTGAGAGAAATTGATGCTAAAAATATTGTTGGGACTGTTTTGTTAAATTTCAGTGTGGCTTTTGACATTATCAATCATAGTCTGCTGCTAGAAAAACGTATGTGTTATGGCTTTACACCCCCTGCTATATTGTGGATAAAGAGTTACCTGTCTAACAGAACACAGAAGGTGTTCTTAAATGGAAGCCTCTCCAACATAATCCAGGTAGAATTAGGAATTCCCCAGGGCAGCTGTCTAGGCCCCTTACTTTTTTCAATCTTTACTAACGACATGCCACTGGCTTTGAGTAAAGCCAGTGTGTCTATGTATGCGTATGACTCAATACTATACACGTCAGCTACTACAGCAACTGAAATGACTGCAACACTTAACAAAGAGCTGCAGTTCATTTCAGAATGGGTGGCAAGGAATAAGTTAGTCCTGTTCAGTAGCGTGGTCAGGTGCCACAAAGAGGGACTTACAATTGGCTCAGAACAGGGCAGCACGGCTGGCCCTTAAAAGTACACGGGGAGCTAACATTAATTATATGCATGTCAGTCTCTCATGGCTCAAAGTGGAGGAGAGATTGACTTCATCACTACTTGTTTTTGTAAGAAGTGTTGACTAGCTGAATGCACCAAACTATCTGTTTAAACTACTAGCACATGGCTCAGACACCCATGCATACCCCACAACACATGCCACCAGAGGTCTCTTCACAATCCCCAAGTACAGAACAGACTATGGGAGGCGCACAGTACTACTGTCATGGATTCAGTCGAGGCTGCCCCTCCTCCCTTGCTCGGGCAGGCTTCGGTGTTCGTCGTCACCGGAGTACTAGCTGCTACCGATCCATGTATCTATGTTCGACTTGTTTTGTCTTTATTGGTCACACCTGTTTCCCATTATGTAGTTATGTCTTCCCTATTTAACCCTCAGTCTCATACTGTGTGTTGTGTGTGTTTGTTCATGTTTTGGCTGTCGTTAGTGTGCGGGTTTGTTCCCTCCCTGCGTGGAGGTTGTTGTTCATTCTTTTACCTTCGAGTAAAGTACTCCTTCTGATTAGCTCTGTGTCCTGCGCCTGACTTCGCCTACCGCATTACACTGACGCCTTGACCAGTACATAGAGCCATGACTACATGGAACTCTATTCCACAGGTAACTGATGCAAGCAGTAAAATCAGATTTAAAAAATATATAAAAATATACCTTATGGGACAACGGGGTCTGTGAAGAGACACAAAGGCACAGACACATGCACATGCACACAAGCGCTAGCCCCATGCACTCTACACACACATACATTGTGATATTGTTGTATGGTGGTATTATACATTATGTATTGTAGATATGTAGTGGTGTAATAATGCTATATGATGTACTGTTTTATCTTTTGTTTTATATGTAATGTAAGTGCCTTAATGTGTTTGGACCCAAGGAAGAGTAGCTGTTGCCTTGGCAGCAGCTAATGCGGATCCCTAATAAATACAAATACTTTACTGTATTTATACACTTAGGATATCGCTTTTCAACAGTAAAAGTAAAGTAACATCTTTAAGGTAAAGTTGTAGTTTTTTTTTCATATGAAGGACTTGCATTATGTTTTATCATTGATAAACAGTTCAATATACTGTATACAAAAACATGTATGACTGATGTGTGTACTCTTTCCAAGTGTTTTCATGGTTGTGACGCAAATGCCACCGCAATACAAGAATGACCCAGTCCTATTGTAGCATACCTGCTTCATGGCCTTGTTATTTTGGTTCTGTTCAATTGTTATACATGAAATTACCTTTAAAAGTCAGTTATAATGCACCTTGCATTGACTCAGCCATTGTGTTCTTCAACAGGGCCAGTGTGTTCTTCAAACGTACTCCTTATGTGTAGAAAGAGAGAGAGAGGGAGAGATATATAGAGAGAGATAAATAGCGAGAGATAGAGCGGGGGGGGGGAGGAGAGCGAGAGAGAGCGCGAGCGCGAGAGAGAGAGCGCAAAAGAGAGAGAGAGAGAGAGAGAGAGTTGATTGGTGATTTAAACAGGCTGTAGAGTGGATTGGTGATTTAAACAGGCTGTAGAGTTGATTGGTGATTTAAACAGGCTGTAGAGTGGATTGGTGATTTGAACAGGCTGTAGAGTGGATTGGTGATTTGAACAGGCTGTAGAGTGGATTGATGTGAGAGGACTGCTCTTTGTTATCGAGACACATTCATGGAAGAAAACCGGGGCTCTAGCAACCACACGTGTTGTTGAGGACCCGTTGCTGTGCTTAACAGCAAAACTAATCAAGAAGGCTTTTGTATAGATTTTATGCAAAATTCAGAAACACTCTTTTTGTGCCACAACACAGTGGGTCGTAGTGCAATTCATGTTTTTTTATTTATTTATTTTTTTAGCATATTTACGGCACACATTCTTTTCTCTACATCATAGTTAGGTCATTATTTAGTATTATATTCTCCCTATGTGTTAGCTAAGCCAAAGGACACACGTAGGCTCCGACCAGTCAAATGAACCATGATGAGCAGACCAGTGAGATAGGGACATCACCCATGAACCCTGTGGAACGATCAGAGGTTCATACAAGTAATCAATAATTTTATTTTGGGGAAGATTTACAAAACATGGATGGACAGGCAGTAATACAAATCAAATCAAATGTTATTGGTCGCATACACATATTTAACAGATGTTTTTGCGGGTGTAGTGAAATGCTTGTGTTCCTAGCTCCAACAGTGCAGTAGTATCTAACAATTCACAACAATACACACACGTCTAAAAGTAAAAGAATGGAATTAAGAAATATATAAATAGGACGAATAATATCGTAGTGGCATTAACTAGAATACGGTAGAATACAGTATATACTGTACATATGAAATGAGTAAAACAGTATGTAAACAGTATTAAAGAGACCAGTTTTCCATTATTAAAGGGACCATTGATTCGATGTCTATATACATAGGGCAGCAGCCTCTAAGGTGCAGGGTTGAGTGACCGGGTGGTAGGCGGCTAGTGACTAAGTTCAGTGGAGGGTACTGGGTGGAGGCAGGCTAGTGATGGCTATTTAACAGTCTGATGGCCTTGAGATTGAAGCTGTTTTTCAGTCTCTCTGTCCCAGCTTTGATGCACCTGTACTGACCTCGCCTTCTGGACGATAGCGGGGTGAACAGGCCGTGGCTCGGGTGGTTGATGTCCTTGATTATCTTTTTGGCCTTCCTGTGACATCGGGTGCTGTAGGTGTCCTGGAGGGCAGGCAGTGTGCCTCCGGTGATACGTTGGGCAGACCGCACCATCCTCTGGAGAGCCGTACGGTTGCGGGCGGTGCAGTTGCCGTACCAGGTGGTGATACAGCCCGACAGGCTGCTCTCAATGGTGCAGCTGTAAACGTTTTTGAGGGTCTTAGGGGCCAAGCCAAATTTCTTCAGCC
The DNA here is from genome assembly GCF_020615455.1 of Coregonus clupeaformis. Taxonomy (NCBI): domain Eukaryota; kingdom Metazoa; phylum Chordata; class Actinopteri; order Salmoniformes; family Salmonidae; genus Coregonus; species Coregonus clupeaformis. The sequence goes on from NW_025534082.1 coordinate 200,980, forward strand.
TCCTGAGGTTGAAGAGGCGCTGTTGTGCCTTCTTCACCACACTGTCTGTGTGGGTGGACCATTTCAGATTGTCAGTGATGTGTACGCCAAGGAACTTGAAGCTTTTCACCTTCTCCACTGCGGTCCTGTTGATGTGGATGGTGGCGTGCTCCCTCTGCTGTGTCCTGAAGTCGTATGATCAGCTGCTTCGTTTTGTTGACATTGAGGGAGAGGTTATTTACCTGGCACCACTCCGTGCATAATGATGAGCTTGGAGGGTACTATGGTGTTGAAGGCTGAACTGTAGTCAATGAACAGCATTCTTACATAGGTATTCCTCTTGTCCAGATGGGATTGGGCAGTGTGCAGTGTGATGGCGATTGCATCGTCTGTGGATTGCATCGTCTGCCTTCTTTACCACACTGTCTGTGTGGGTGGACCATTTCCCACAGCCACTGTAACTCACAACTCAATCTCTACTGTCGTTTTGCACACTGGTGCCCCCCAACCCCCAACATACCGCACATTACTATGAATAAACTATATGTGAACATGGTACTGGGGACATACTGTATGTGCTCTGCCATTTCAGGCTCTCAGTTGTTGGTGCGTTCAATAATGAACTAACAGACTCTTAAATGCCCTCAAGTGTTCAAATCCTCTCCTTCACTGAAGCTAAAATAATAAATAATATGCCATTTAGCAGACGCTTTTATCCAAAGCGACTTACAGTCATACGTGCATACATTTTTTGTGTATGGGTCGTCCCGGGGATCGAACCCACTACCTTGGCGTTACAAGCGCCGTGCTCTACCAGCTGAGCTACAGAGATAAGAATGTATCACAAACTGTGCTCATAAGATAGTGGTCCCCAACTCTTGTCTTGGATGTTCTGTAACTATAGTTATTTCCTGCTATACAAAGCTGTTTAATGAGACTGGGCCTCTGACCGTCCACCCATCAACTAAATTCAGGCCAACAGTGACAGTGTGATACTGTTAACAAGTCCGTTTCTTATTTGGTACATGCCACTGACCTACTTACACAGACACCAAAAGTTGTAAAAGACTATGAAATACCATTAGAGGTTTGGCCCCAAATGTTGACCCCAAAAAGTGAAATGACAATATTAACCTTCCAGGGCAACCTGTAGATTAAACTGAGCTGGGTGGAGCCTGAGGAAACTTTATCAGCGTGAGATAGGTGTTTGTAAGTGTAGGATATGAGTATACAGTACAAAGTCATTCCCCCCCCACTCTCTCCCCATTTCTGGGAGATATAACCTCACACTCTAACTCTGTTCCTCTGGTAATGCCTGAGTCCTGGACAGGAAGTCCTTGAAAAGAGCCAGGATATTATCACCTTACCCTTTCTAAGGTAGGACATTATTTCTGAGATCCCTCCTATTTCACCTTCTATTCAAGCCATTATCTCATCCACCTCTCTCTCTCTCTCTCTCTCTCTCTCTCTCTCTCTCTCTCTCTCTCTCTCTCTCTCTCTCACTCTCTCTTTTAAGTTGTCAGATGGCAATCAGTTGGGAGGATGGTTGGGTTTGTGATGCAGACAGGCACTCCTAGGTTTGCCATCATATCACCAAACACCCTATCAATACAAACTCAACAAAAGGTCATTCTGGGTTTGATATCCCAACAGAGCTGTTGTACAGCGCATTCGGAAAGTATTCAGACCCCTTGACTTTTTCCACATTTTATTACTTTACAGCCTTAGTCTAAAATTGATTCAATTGTTTTTTCCCCTCATCAATCTACACACAATACCCCATAATGACAAAGCAAAAACAGGTTTTAGAAATGTTTGCAAATGTATAACAAAAAATACAAAACATAAATATCACATTTACATAAGTATTCAGATCCTTTACTCAGTACTTTGTTGAAGCACCTTTGGCAGTGATTACAGCCTCGAGTCTTCTTCGGTATGATGCTACAAGCTTGGCACACCTGTATTTGGGAAGTTTCTCCCGTTCTTCTTTGCAGATCCTCTCAAGCTCTGTCAGGTTGGATGGGGGTGTCGCTGCACAGCTATTTTCAGGTCTCTCCAGAGATGTTTGATCGGGTTCAAGTCCGGGCTCTGGCTGGGCCACTCAAGGACATTCAGAGACTTGTCCCGAAGACACTCCTGCGTTGTCTTGGCTGTGTGCTTAGGGTCGTTGTCCTGTTAGAAGGTGAACCTTCGCCCCAGTCTGAGGTCCTGAGGTCTCTCTGTGCTTTGCTCCGTTCATTTTCCCCCTCAATCCTGACTAGTCAACCCAGTCCCTGCCGCTGAAAGACATCCCCACAGCATGATGCTGCCATCACCATGTTTCACCTTAGGGATGGTGCCAGTTTTCCTCCAGACGTGATGCTTGGCATTCAGGCCAAATAGTTCAATCTTGGTTTCATCAGACCAGAGAATCTTGTTTCTCATGGTCTGAGAGTCCTTTAGGTGCCTTTTGGCAAACTCCAAGTAGGCTGTCATGTGCCTTTTATTGAGGAGTGGCTTCCATCTGGCCACTCTACCATAAAGGCTTGATTGGTGGAGTGCTGCAGAGATGGTTGTCCTTCTGGAAAGTTCTCCTATCTCCCCAGAGGAACTCTGGAGCTCTGTCAGAGTGGCCATCGGGTTCTTGGTCAAGGCCCTTATCCCCTGATTGCTTAGTTTGGCCGGGTGGCCAGCTCTAGGAAGAGTCTTGGTGGTTCCAAACTTCTTCCATTTAAGAATGATGAAGGACACTGTGTTCTTGGGGACCTTCAATGCTGCAGAAGTGTTTTGGTACCCTTCCCCAGATCTGTGCCTCGACACAATCCTGTCTTCGACCTCATGGCTTGGTTTTTGCTCTGACATGCACTGTCAACTGTGGGACCTTATATAGACAGCTGTGTGCCTTTCCAAATCATCTCCAATCACTTGAATTTACCACAGGTGGACTCCAATCAAGTTGTAGAAACATCTCAAGGATGATCAATGGAAACAGGATGCACCTGAGCTCAATTTTGAGTCTCATAGCAAAGGGTCTCAATACTTATGTAAATAAGGTTTTTCTGTTTTATAAATTTGCAAACATTTCTAAAAACCTGTTTTTACTTCCTCATTATGGGGTATTGTGTGTAGATTGATGATATATATATATCTATATTTTTTAATCCATTTTAGAATAAGGTTGGAACGTAACAAAATGTGGAAAAGTCAAGGGGTCTGAATACTTTCCAAATGCACTGTATAAACAAGATGATACTCCAAGATGGGTCACCGTTGGGAGAGGAGCTAATATATAATTGTAACTCGGCTGATAAGAGGATACATTTGAAAAACTACACTAGCTACTGACAATGTAACTTCTGAGACATTTTCATTAATTGACAAGGCCAACGACAAGGACTGTTTACAAGATTGATTGTTTTCCAAATACAGTATCATGAAGTGCTGTGGAACTGCAAAGTAACCCCTTAGCAATAATATAATATAATTATGTATAGAATTTTGATAGAATTGTGTTGTGTTTGTTGAAAGCATGATATCCAGCAGATGTTCTTTTAATCTTAATCTTCAGCCCTATGCTGTCTGTCTACCCGCTGTCTACTGTTTTGTGGAGTCTAAAATACTTGTATTAATGTTTATGATGAGTCTCACTGCTATATTTATTTTACCTGTTACATTCCCTTTGAGGGATGTTTGGTAACCCTTTAATTGGATAGTCCCAAGTAAATGGTTCAGTAGATGTTCAGTAGATGGTTCAGTAGATGGTCAGTAGCTGGTTCAGTAGATGTTCAGTACATGTTCAGTAGATGGTTCGGTACATGTTCAGTAGACGTTCAGTAAATGCTCAGTAGATGTCCAATAATGTTTCTGTTATGACATCTTTATCATAAGGAAACTATGGCAACTATGGGTGCTTAGGGAGGTGTTCTAATGATTTGCCTTAATGTAAACAGTTATGTGTAATAATAATATATGGCTGTGGCTCAGTTGGTAGAGCATGGTGCTTTCAAAGCCAGGGTTGTGGGTTAGATACCCATGGGGGCCAGTATGAAAGTGTATGAAGTCGCTCTGGATCAGAGCATCTTCTAAATGACTGTAATGTAAATGTTCCTAGATGGAGTAGAGAACCAGTAGAACAGGGATGAGCCATATTGCATCTCTGCCCTGTGTTGAATCCTAGGGGCCATTAACTTCTCCTACTCAGCCTCCTCTCATTCCCTCCACCTCACAATATCTCTCCTCCTCTCTAAATGCTGCCCCTTTCCTCCCTTGTCTAACCTCCTCCTCTCCTCTCTATCCCTCTCCACTCACTCCTTGTTTCTCCTACACTCTGTACATCCATTTTGCACATGATTATGCTCAGCCACAGAATGGGATGGAGGTGCTATTTTTAGCCGGCTACGGAGGAGAGGGAGAGCAGGGAGGTGAGAGAGAAAAGGTTTTCGTGCTGGAGCTAGAGCTGGAGAGACATTGGAGATGACCAGTTGGTTGGAGGCAGCTTGGCTAGAGGCGGAGAAAGGGATGAGAGGAGGCAACTGAGACGAGCGAACGACACCACCTGAAAGACAGATAAGACACAGGTAAGAAGCTCTGCTACATTCTACACAGAACAGGCAAAGCCAGACACCTGGACTGATAGCTATACAAATAGATGGTACGTGCCCTGAGGAAATTAAATGGTTACATCAGAGCATGCATGGCCAAGCAATAACTACACTGGCTTCTTCTGTTAAAATAGATGCACTGATGCTCTATGGATTTTTTAAAAGATATGCTTAAAATGTCATTAATTCAAGTATGTGGGATGTGTAAAGCAGATTTACATCAATATTTGTTTTTAAGATTCTGCATAAAATGAATATATTTTTAGGATGGGAGATGAGGTTATGTAATAGGGATTTGGTTTGTTATGCACTCAGTCCCCATGCCTCATGTAGGTTAGTAACACTGGATGGCTGTTCATTTGCCAGTCTGTCTTCTACACCACTGTTCCTGAGACATAATGGGTTGTTCCTGAGACAACATTAGGAGGATAGGGAGGGAGAGGGCATAATGGGTTGTTTACACGGTGTCCTAAAATGGAGAGCTGTGCCATGTTGCCCTCAAAAAAACAAAAGGAAAGGTGGTAGCGTAAGCCCATTCAAAGTTATTTAAAAAAAATGTTTGTTCTTACATATTTATATGTATGTGGGAATATATTTTCGTTGTTAGGTGGGTGGATGTTGTGTGTGGGGTGGGGGTGGGGGTGGGGGGGGGTTACCATGGAGACAGGCTTAGCACATCTTCCTGTAAACGATTGCACATACGCACTTTCAAAACGCATGTTAGACTTTGCCTGTAATAAAATGTTGCCTCTATTCAATTAACTAGATGCTAATTGATCATTCATGCCATAATTATCATGGCAATGTTTACATTTTACACAATCCAAGCTTTGCAAAAACAAAATCTCTCAGTCATTCAGAGGCTCTTCCCAGAGACTGACCTGACCACCCTTTCTCTCCCTCCCAGGCATGCGTCCCCGCTCCAGACTCCTGGCTAAGAGGGGCCTGCCCACAATCAGGGAGGGATATGAGGAACTAGTCCAGGACATGAACCAGGCCAACAGCCTCCACCTCCCTCCCCATGGCCAGGTCCACTCCTCTCTGTCTACCCAGGACTACTTCCTGTCCATCTGTCAGCTTGCCCGCCCAACCTTCCCCCTGGCCCAACCCGACTGTGACATCCTCACTGTGGGCTCGCTGGCCTCCCTGAGGCCCTGTCTGAGGCTGCACAGACTGAGGGACCCTGTGCCACCCTGTCAGCCTCTGATCTCCAAGGTCAGCCACCACACACAGTTAGAGCAGGAGGAGAGTCAGGGTGAGTGTAGTGGCCCAGAGAGAGTGGTGGATGTCAGCTCAGGTCAGACCTCCAGTAGGGTTGACCCCAGTGTCTCTGACCCCCTGGAGTTCCTCTACGGTCATGGGGAGGCACTCCTCTCAGCCGCCTGTCGCGCCCCTGACTCACAGGGCTGTCAGGGTAAGGGGAGAGAGAGTGTGACCCAGCGTCGACCACAACCCCCGCTACGTGCTGACAGCTTCCCACGCATGTGTTCCTCGCCCCTGACCCAGCGCAAAGGCAGCTGCCCTGAGCTCTGCCTGATGGACCCCACTGACCAAGAGAAGCCAAACCCTGACCCTGCTCCACCACAGACATCTTTATCAGACCAGCAGAAACCTGACGCCTCCAGCCCACTCTCCTGGAGGTTCCAGAACGACTCAGACAGGGCCCCTGCTGGTGGAAGGGGGAAGTGCACTCGCTACATTGACAAACACACAATGGTATCACACTGGATCGCTGACTGTCGCTCGGCCTGGAGAGAAGCCAGAGCCAGGGCGTGCATGCTTCCTGCCATCGCGGAGATGTAGACACATAGATCAGGTATAACCCTGTTAAGCCCTGCTGAGTATTGTACATAATGGATCCTTGATGTACTATGCGTCCCGCTTGATTGGTACGTTTGGACGATGCATTGAGTTTTCATGCCTGACCTTTTTGTAGTTTAAGACATATTGTAGACTAGCGTATGCCTCACACATATCACAGTAGGTGGACTGTTGATAATGCCCATAGAGCACATCAGTGTTAGAGTAGCCTCTTGAATCCAGGCTTCTTACAGTAGTTGAACGAGACAGGATTTTGGAAGACTAGTATTAGGGTGAATAAAGATATGTGGAAAAGATGCTGAATTTGTAAAACGATTATGTACAAAGACCTATGATTAAGAAACATGACAGATCATAATCTTTCCTGTGTAGCGAGTGAGTTCTTTACTAATGATAACTCTGGTCAAATCCCATTGGCAGCTAAAACAGCAAAACATTCTACTTTGAGTGTTTCATAACAAGTGGAATGGGACAGTGTTAGAATCAGAACTGAAGAAGATGTGATCCTATAGCTAGTTCAGGCTCCCTACAGCAGAGCATTTAAACTCAGATTATTCCTAGTGATTCTGAAAACGTCTCTTGTGATTTCCTTTCCCCTGTCTGATGTATGAGTTATGCAATGACAATGTAGGTGTGTGCAAAAATGATCAGTCCATTTCAATCTTCCGCTTAGTAAAGCCATGATGAAATAGTACAGATATTTTCAATCATATCATGTAATTCCCACTGAGTGAAACAGCATGTGAGATTGTTGTATTTGACTTTTTGATTGCGTGTTCTAATGGTCCTCCATGTCGGTACAATGTCTGTCAACAAAACATCAATGGAAAGACAACAATATCCTCCTTGACTTGTAAATGTTTGAGAATTCAATCATTTGATAATGTATAGTATGGCTTTTGTACATCTGTCCATTGTTGGCCTGTAATCTAATAAATTATGTGTTTTACCCTGCCTGTGATTGTCAATCAATATGCTCCAAAACATAGACCTGTTGCACTAGGAGATACAGTTGATGCCAAATATATTGCCACCCTTGTACGTTTCTTAAATAATTCTTTATTTCATCCTAAAAGAAGTTGAAATTTGTTATTGGATTGTAAACATTGCAACAAAAAAAATGCTTTTGGGGGAAACGTAAGTTTTCAATGTTAATTAAGAACATTAAAACAAATGGCAAAGACAAAATTATTGGCGCAAAGGACAAAATTATTGGCACCAAGGAGCTAATACTTGATTTAACAGTCATTAGCGACGATTAACTTGCTGCACCTTTCTACTGGCAATTTGGCCCACTCTTCAGCTGCAAACTGTTTCTTCAATGTTGAGTGGGGCCTTCCACTAGCTGCTGTTTTCAGATCTCGCCGTAGGTTTATGATGGGATTCAGATCTGGACTCATCGCTGGCCACATCGCTTTTAGATGTGTGTTTGGGTTGTTGTCCTGCTGGAAGACCCACAAACTTCAACACAGACACAGATTTTGCACACTGGATTGAAAATCGCACTCCAAAACACCTTGATAATCTGCTGATTTCATAATGTCTTGCACACGTTTAAGGCCCCAATACCAGAGGCAGGAAAGCAAACCCAAAGCATTATCAAACCTCCCCCATGTTTGATTGTAGGGAGGGTGTTGTTTTCTTTGAATGCTTATTGTGCTTCTAGCGTTATACTGCAAGATAAATTAGTTATCCTAAACCCTTCTGTGATGGGGAGATAATAAAACTGAAGTAATCTTTCTGGATACCATAAAGTCCTGTCTAGTATCTTCATAATGGGTGGCAGTCCTGTCCAGTATCTTCATAATGGGTGGCAGTCCTGTCCAGAGTCTTCATAATGGGTGGCAGTCCTGTCTAGTATCTTCATAATGGGTGGCAGTCCTGTCCAGAGTCTTCATAATGGGTGGCAGTCCTGTCTAGTATCTTCATAATGGATGGCAGTCCTGTCCAGGGTCTTCATAATGGGTGGCAGTCCTGTCTAGTATCTTCATAATGGGTGGCAGTCCTGTCCAGAGTCTTCATAATGGGTGGCAGTCCTGTCCAGGGTCTTCATAATGGGTGGTAGTCCTGTCTAGTATCTTCATAATGGGTGGCAGTCCTGTCCAGGGTCTTCATAATGGGTGGCAGTCCTGTCTAGTGTCTTCATAATGGGTGGCAGTCCTGTCCAGTATCTTCATAATGGGTGGCAGTCCTGTCCAGTATCTTCATTATGGGTGGCAGTCCTGTCCAGACTCTTCATAATGGGTGGCAGTCCTGTCCAGGGTCTTCATAATGGGTGGTAGTCCTGTCTAGTATCTTCATAATGGGTGGCAGTCCTGTCCAGTATCTTCATTATGGGTGGCAGTCCTGTCCAGAGTCTTCATAATGGGTGGCAGTCCTGTCCAGGGTCTTCATAATGGGTGGTAGTCCTGTCCAGTATCTTCATAATGGGTGGTAGTCCTGTCCAGTATCTTCATTATGGGTGGCAGTCCTGTCCAGTATCTTCATAATGGGTGGCAGTCCTGTCTAGTGTCTTCATAATGGGTGATAGTCCTGTCCAGTATCTTCATAATGGGTGGCGGTCCTGTCTAGTATCTTCATAATGGGTGGTAGTCCTGTCCAGGGTCTTCATAATGGGTGGCAGTCCTGTCCAGAATCTTCATAATGGGTGGTAGTCCTGTCCAGTATCTTCATAATGGGTGGCAGTCCTGTCCAGTATCTTCATAATGGGTGGTAGTCCTGTCCAGTATCTTCATAATGGGTGGTAGTCCTGTCCAGTATCTTCATAATGGGTGGTAGTCCTGTCCAGTATCTTCAGTGAGATTTATAGCATGGTGTCTCCCGAGTGGCGCAGTGGTCTAAGGCACTGCATCGCAGTGCTAGCTGTGCCACTAGAGATCCTGGTTCGTATCCAGGCTCTGTCGCAGCCAGCCGCGACCGGGAGACCCATGGGGCGGCACACAATTGGCCCATCGTCATCCAGGATAGGGGAGGGAATGGCCGGCAGGGATGTAGCTCAGTTGGTAGAGCATGGCGTTTGCAACGCCAAGGTTGTGTGTTCGATTCCCACGAGGGGCCAGTATATAAAAATAAAATAATGTATGCACTCACTAACTGTAAGTCGCTCTGGATAAGAGCGTCTGCTAAATGACTAAAATGTAATGTAAATGTTATTTATATAGAAAAGTAATTAGATTACAATGTATATAAATCAGAGTTTCAAGACCTTGTATATGCAAGCCTTGTTATGGACATTGCTATCTGAACAACAACGGTATCAGTCCAACGGTAGATGTGTGCAAACATGTCACACAGTGCCCCCCAGTGACAGGAGTCAGGACATAAGAATCAAATTACAGTTTTTCTCCATTGGTTTGGCTCATTTCTTGAAACAGAAATTACATTCTCAAAACTACATGGACAAACCTCCAAACCACTTGGCAATTGTTCACAACAGAATTGAATTTCTCATTCATTTCATCAAATTGCAAATGTCTAAGTACATGTCTCAATGTCTCAGTACATCTTTGCAAATGATTAAGTACAGGTAGCCTACATTTAGCACAATTTCCAAGTGAATAGATCTTGTTGATCTAAACTGATTGTTGATTCTCAGTCTAATGGTTGTTCGCTCCAAAACGTGTCAGCGTCATTTCATTGTATAAGTCATCACATGCACAATAGTCTGTTCAATTGTCAAAATTAGTCAAGAACAGTGGCGGCTCCTGAAAAAATTCTCAGGAGGGGCAATTTTTCTGATGATTTAGGTGACCTACACACATTTAAAAAAAGATATGTCCAGCAACAACATGAAGACAGGGGCAGCATATAAGTCAATACCAGAAGCATTTATTGACTGATCTCAAAAGTGTTGGCTTACCAGGGTTGGTGGAGCCCTCAGTTTCATCTTTGCCTCGCAAAGCTAACTCAAACACTCCGCAAAACTTCACACACTGGATTAGCCGGCTGAGGATGTGGCGGTTCTTGCTAATGTCGTAGTAAATATATTTGTTATAGTGAATATGGAATATGATATGTTGAGTAAAATGTTGTGCTAAGATCTATTTAGGTCAGGAGCTGGTTATAAGTTCTGTTCCTATCCAATAACAATGGACAAAAGGGTCCTATCTTGTCAGCCTTGTCAGCAGGTGGCCAAGGACAACACCCACGCCATAGGCCTCTCAGTTCTTCCAACTCACGAGTTCTTGCTCTGAGGACACACACACACACAAACACACACACACACACATCATCACTGTTAAACACACACACACACACACACATCATCACTGTTAAACACACACACACACACACACACACACACACACAAATCCCCTCTCTTAGGCTGAACATTTGAAGACAGAGAACCCGACTCAGAGCCAATGCAACAGTGACAGTAGCCTGCAGGGGACCTCGCCCAACTCATCAGGACCAATCAGAAGATCAGAACTACTAGATTGAACCTACTTCATTTATTGCATAAAATGTCTGCACACAATGTTTCGGGGCTCTCTTCAGATAATAATAATAATAATATGCCATTTAGCAGACGCTTTTATCCAAAGCGACTTACAGTCATGCGTGCATACATTTTTGTGTATGGGTGGTCCCGGGGATCGAACCCACTACCTTGGCGTTACAAGCACCATGCTCTACCAGCTGAGCTACAGAAAGTGGATACTCATGGATGCGCATTGCAATTGTAAAATGTCAACACAATTGGAGACACCACGTCATTTTTGGAGACATGTTATTGACAGTAAACTATTGTAGATGCGACTGCTAACTAAATAAAACATTTTAGCTGGCTAGCTAATCATCTTAGCTAAATGTGGGGCAAACAATTCAGTTATTTACCGTTAATTTGAGGGATTGGGGTGAAAGAAATCGAGTTACATAGTGATACTTTACGATATACTGTATTGACAATATCGCAATATTTTAGCGCTAGTTGGCTGTACCTGCACCAAAACACCATTATTGTTCCTTCATAGCTTGTTCTCAATCTTTTCACATTGGGAGCAAATTTGTTTTCAGCACTTTTATTTCCATGACTGATCAAAACTCGTTCTCATGGCTTTCTGATCCCTCTGCAACAGACATATGGTGCGCAATAAAATCACAGTATCGAATCGCAATACGTATAGAATCATGAGACTCGCAATGCTGATGCATATATCTTATCGTGAGGTTCCTGGCAATTCCCAGCCCAAGTTCATTTGCCACAACAAATCTCTTCGCTAGCAAACGCGATGTCTTCTCCAAAACGGCAATGTGTCTCCAGCAATGTTTACTTTTTTGACGTTCTATGGCATCTCCACTTTCCAAGCATATATGACCACATGTAATATTTTGGTAAGTGATGCAAATAGTGAACTATGTAGGGCCAGGATGTAAAATATATGTAGCTGCAGCAATTTCTCTTATCTGATATGGTAAGTAATGGGGCTTAATTTATAGCTCCCTAAGAGTTTGACGAACGGGTCCGTGAACGCGATTCCAGATATATTTACCTCTGAATAAACTGCCTTTATTACACCATATCCACATCCAGTAAACTTGTGATTATCAACACTAACCTCATCGTTGTGGCGGCGGACAGCTAGCCTGTATCCCTCGTCATCCAGTTGAGTGAGTGGCAATGTCTTTTTTCGTTCGTACCAATTTTTGGAAAATCCTCGGGTGTAGGACTTTCCGCCTTTAGTAGAAACCTGTTGAATTATTAAATTTGGTCTGGGAGGTCCTAATTGTTTCGTTGCCAATTTATCTTCATTTGTTCGCCGAATCGCCGACAAAAAGGAACTTCTTTCAAACAATCCACTCTTTTCTCAGTTACGTTCATGGTTACGTAACGTATGACGAAAGCGCGTAAGTGCAAGCCCACAGACACCCATTGAGATTGTATTGAAGGCTCTGAAATTTGAAAAAAATAGATTTTACATGGGAGTCTATTACAGACTTCTGGGCGATTTTCAACCTGACTGAAATCGCCCCAAAAGGGGGGGGAGCCATTTGAAGCACGACTTTAGCCTGATTCGACATTTAGTGGCAGTGTGGCACTGTGGCAGATCAGACGTATAGATTACAACACTGATAACTACTGTTGCCGTGATATAATTGATTAGAAAAAAAATCCCTTCCTTTTCCCGTTTGGCAGTGCGTCGCCCATATCGCCCTATTGAACAGGCCGCCCCTGGTCAAGAACATAATACCATGAATACCATATATGAATCCCTTGGAACATTTGATAAATTTATTACAGCAATTGACAGTCAGGTGAAACTAGAACTTGACTAACGAAGGAGGAGTTTCACACATCTCAGATGACCAATCAAACAGTATGTTTAGTTACCTGACAGGTGCTGTCCATGACTGTGAATGCTGCCAAACATGTATGTAAAGAGCTTGACCATGCAGGACCAGTACAATTTCTGAACATGGAGGCACCTGGCCAAGTAAATGAACAAGGGCAACTGCCTGCTCGAGGAAGAGGAAGAAGAAGAAGAGGAGGAGGAGGAGTAAGGGTGCGTGGTGGTGGAATAGGGGGAAGAGGCCGAGGAGCACGAAGACACCATGCTGTCCCGGATGAAATTCGGGCCACAATTATAGACCATGTCATCAACCATGGCCTCACAATGGCGGAGGCAGGTCGCCGAGTGCAGCCTAATGTGCCTCGCTCAACAGTCTCCTCCATCATCCAAACCTTTCGCAGGGAAAACAGGTATGTAGTCAGTCAATGATGGAATTATATGTTGTATAGGACAGGACACTGTGCATAGAGCAAGAAATATATTCATTTACATATTTACCTATTCATTTAGTGTGTGTGTGTGATAGGCCTACAGTAATATCTTACCTCAATGGGATGTTATGATACTAAAAATGACAAGAAAAACATTGGAGAAAATAAACTATGGAATAGTTTATTTTCTACAGTATTGATGATACAGTTTACAGTAGTATTCCAGTCACTGTGCAGTGATGCATTAGAATTGTGGTAAAGTTACTGTAAGTAAAACAACAATACAATTACATAGGTAACTCATTCTGTAAGGAATACATAAGGTATACATTACGAATGGAGTGTTGTCCTTTGACTTCTATATCTAGGATTGGACGACAACCTTGCACAGGTGGCAGAGGAAAACTTCTCAATGAACAACAAGAACAAGAGATCTGTAACATGGTGATGGCAAATAATGCCATCACATTGAGACAGATCCGCGCTGCAATCCTACAAGACAATGCCATATTCCAAAATGTCAACTCTATAAGCATCTCCACAATAGACCGGATATTGAAGAAGCATCAGATGACAATGAAGCAAATTTACAGGGTACCATTTGAGAGGAACTCTGATAGAGTGAAAGAGCTGCGGTACCAGTATGTACATGTAAGTCAGTTACTGGTTGTCCATCATTATAACATTTTTACAATTAAGCAGTGGTTCCCAAACTTTTTTGGCTTCAGTACCCACTTTACCTGATTTGTGTATCCAGGTAATCCAGGTATGGAAGTATTTGATTTATCTGACTTCAACATTTCGCCTAAAAACTGCAGCTTACTGTATGATGCAATTATCATTATAATCCTTATTTTGAAGAATATAACATACAATAAGAAAAGGGGTCAAAGAGCTGCAATTAGTGCCTCCCATGTAAATCTATCTAATACTGTGGGTTTTACTGTAACATTTCAGTAAGTCTAGTCATTGATGATTTCCCCCCCTCCCCTTTCTGTCAAATACCCCCTGTAGTACCTCTGCATAGGGGTACATGTACCCCAGGTTTGGAACCACTGGAGTAGTGGCCAGTAGTATATTGAACTTGTGGAGAACATAGAACATTCCTATGTAATTGTCTGTAACTGTAGTGTATGACTCTTCTGTATGACTGATTTGATGTTTTCTTTTTTACGCTATTGTAGAGAATAATGGCATTGGAAGGAAACGAGACCCATCACATCCTCGTGTTTGTGGATGAAGCTGGCTTCAACCTGGCCAAGGGCCGAAGACGTGGCCGTAATATTATTGGCCACCGGGCCATGGTGGATGTCCCAGGCCAGCGAGGGGGCAATATAACTATGTGTGCTGCCATATCGGAGAATGGTGTGGGCACTCACATCCCCAGTCTTGGCCCATACAATACACAGAAGCTCCTCATCTTCTTGGACCGCCTTCATGTTGATTTGATCCCTGAAAATGAGAGCGGTCTCGTAGGGCCTCACCTACCACAATATGTCATTGTATGGGACAATGTGAATTTCCACCGTGGCCCGCTCATCAGGGCCTGGTTCACTACTCATCCAAGGATGGTCATGGTGTTCCTACCACCTTACTCTCCTTTCCTCAATCCTATTGAGGAGTATTTCTCCGCTTGGAGGTGGAGAGTGTATGAGCATCGGGCTCAAGATCAGAGGTCCCTGCTCCATGCAATGGACGCTGCGTGTGAGGATATTACAGGAGATCAGTGTAGGGGATGGTTGCGACATGCACGCCGTTTCTTCCCTCGTTGCATCGCAAGGGAGAATATACGCTGTGATGTGGACGAGAATCTGTGGCCAGACAGACAGCAGCGTGTGGATGGCCAGGAGGGTGAGGACAGCGACCAGTGAAGAACTGTTAGTTGTGAAACTCCAGCTTTATTTACAGCACTGTAGGCTGCATATAATTTTCATTGTTTTTTGTTTGTGTGTTTATATTACAGTATATTATGCTGTATACATTTTCTTTTACTCTGATGTATGGAAGTTACTTTATGTGTGTGAATGATAATGGTTACAATTTCCTTGGCAGTATGAGTGCAATGTGTGATGTCAAACCTTGGAGGCTACTCTTACCCTAAAATCCTATTTATTTTTTTTCAGTTTTATACACAATTGTATTCTGTTAGCTAGACAAAAAACAGTACAGTAACCATTGTCAATGAAGGACTGGGCTAAGACTGAAAGGTGGACATGAGGGATATTTCAATGGTCCTCTGCCATAGTGACAAAACATCTAAACATTTTGACTTGCAGTGCTTACACAATGCCAAAGGGACGAAGCATTTTGGGGGCACTGACTGTTTAAATGAGAAGGAAATTTAGTTTTGACACATGCGTGAACTGTTTTGGGAGAGGTATGAGCTTTTGCAGGTGAACCATGGTGTTGTGCCGAACCATCCACGTTATTTTGGCTAAAGCACCAAGAGTGTTGAGAACGTCCGGTCTGTTTCAAGAAATGAGCCAAAGCAATTGAGAAGGATCTTTGCCATTTTCGTGGCACTGACTCCTTATATGGGAAAGGAATTTAGTTTTGAAGCATGAGTGAACAGTTTTAGGAGAGATATGAGCTTTTGCAAGTGAGCTATAGTGTTGTGCTGAACTGTAAGACTGTTTTGCCAAATGATCTTAGAGTTTTGAGAATGTAATTTCTGTTTCAAGAAATGAGCCAAACCAATGGAGAAAAACTGTAAATTAAATTGTATTTGTCACATGCGTCGAATACAGCAGACCGTGTAGATCTTACAGTCCGCTGGGGTGGTTCTATTGTCGCGAGACTACACAAAACTACTGTGCGGAATTTCCTCTGTTCAGCTTCACATAGGGAACTGGATATCATGGCCGAGATGTGTCTTCGTTGTTCTGTAACCTTTCTCATTGACATTGTAAGGTTACGACAGTATTCATCTTTACCGTGTCTATTGTAAGCGGCGTGGGACATTTTTATCTGGTAAGTTTAAACTAAATTTTACGTGTTAGATCGTGTTTTTCATTCTATCATCACCATTACCCAGGCATCATGATCGCTCGCTAGCTAGCTGGGAATTGTCAACCCCACGAATTTGAGAATTCTCAGCTACTCACTAGCTTGCTGTCTGCTTCGTATAATGCAATTGAAAGTGTATATTGTTGTATTCAGGCTTTACAAGCAGTTTTTGGTCGCTCAGAACCGCGTAGACCGGTGTCAATTACCGAAATGTGTCTTCCGCATTTAACCCAATCAGAGAGGCTGCCTTAATCGACATTTTGAACGGCGCCCGGGGAGCAGTTGTTGGGGGGGATTAACTGCCTTGCTCAAGGGCAGAACGGTAGAACCTTGCCGGCTCGGGGATTCGAACAAGCAACCTTTCAGTTTCTGTCCCAACTCTCTAACCGCTAGGCTACCTGCCACACAGAACTATACAGCCATATACTGTGCTGTTCTGATGATGTAGGCTATTATCTGTTCTAGTTTAGAGCTGTTGTTCTGAACATGGCCTCAGCCACAGACCACCTGACTGGCATTTCCTCTGCTTATTGCTGTATTTTGGTTCCTTTCCAGGCCTGTACTCCTATGCCTGTCCCACAATGCTTTGTCAATGGGCCTCAATGTCTGAGAGTGAGCCAGATAAACCCAGCATATTTTAGTGGTCATTAACTTCATTCAGCTCTACCCCCCATTTTAGCGGACCTCCTTCTACACATTTTTGCCATGGCGCCATGTATAGAGAAGATCTTGCAATTTCATAACTAATTTCATGCAATTCTACTCATTTTGGCATTGGGCAGAGATAAATATTTGCAGTTTTACAGCTAATATCCTGCAATCCCACACATTTTGCCATAAGGGGGAAGTTGATCATCGGGCCTAAAGGGGGTTGGACCGCCAGTTGCCCATCTCTGCTCTATAGAATCGAACACAGCCTACAGTTCAGACTGGCACATTTGTCCAGACTCCTTTCTCAAATAGCACGAGAGAATAGAGCACTAAAACAGAACACAACACCATATCAGCTTCCAAGTAGCGAAACATTGACTCACCCCAGCGGCACAATGCTTTCAATAAATCATCTGTTACTCTTGTTTTGACTAAGGTTGCTTGCTGTCATTGGCCACTGACTCAAGCATGCACCTGGAAGTTTTCCCATGATCATCTGATATTAGTTCTCTGAAATGAGCATGTATACTGTACATTTTAATTACAAATAAAATAGGTTGTTCTGTGTTGTCGAAATCCGATATTCAACATATTCTCTTCCTCCCCTGAAGGTCCAGTCCAATCTTTCCAGTCAGGTTGGATTAATCTGAACATTACCCCATTGTCAGCCGTAACAGAGACGGCCTTCTGCAACAATGTCCAGGTCAGGAGATATACCAGGTAAGGCTGGGGGGCAGTGAGAGTGGGCATTATAGTTTTGTGCACTTGTTTTAAATGGTGATGGTATATGTAAACATGTGCTTCCAACACATATAACTCATATTTTCATGTATTTTGAGTCCATTTTGGGTGATTTTAGAGTTTTAATGCTTGTTTTAAGACTAATGCTTCAACATTCCCCCCTCAGCCCTGGAGTCTGGGACCTCAGAGGAGCTCCTGGGAGGCATGTCCCTACCCATTGGCATGACCCGCCGTGCCATGAACTATGATGACAACATGGAGGCGCCTATGTCGCCGCCTCCCTCTGACATCAACATCAACAACCTGTGGGCAAGGAAGCCCGTCATCCCAGCCAGGAGGTTCCGTCATCAGGCTGAGGTAGATATCACACTCTTCCACTGCTCTCCAGCCTCACAGTTCAGATGGTGCTGTGTCCGTCCATCAGGGAAGGCTGCTGAGGGGATGACAGCTCATAATAATGGGTGGAACAGAGCAAATGGAATGGTATTAAACACATGGAAACCACGTGTTAGATGTATTTGTTACCATTCTACCTATTCTGCTCCGGCCATTACCACGAGCCCGTTCTCCCCAATTAAGGTGCCACCAAACTCCTGTGCCGTCAGTATTCATAAAGCGTCTTGGAGTCCCCCCATCCATGTAATCTTATCCATTATGATCTAAAAGGCGAAACTGATCCTAGATCAGCCCTCCTACTCTGACACGCTTTATGGATATACAGTATTTACATAATATCACATTTACATAAGTATTCAGACCCTTTACTCAGTACTTTGTTGAAGCACCTTTGGCAGCGATCACAGCCTCGAGTCTTCTTGGGTATGACGCTACAAGCTTGGCACACCTGTATTTGGGGAGTTTCTCCCATTCTTCTCTGCAGATCCTCTCAAGCTCTGTCAGGTTGGATGGGGAGCATCGCTGCACAGCTATTTTCAGGTCTCTTCAGAGATGTTCGATCGGGTTCAAGTCCGGGCTCTGGCTGGGCCACTCAAGGACATTCAGAGACTTGTCTCGAAGCCACTCCTGCGTTGTCTTGGCTGTGTGCTTAGGGTCGTTGTCCTGTTGTAGGCCTGATCACAGACAACGATGAGACAGCCTATAGGGAGGAGGTCAGAGACCTGGCCATGTGGTGCCAGGATAACAACCTCTCCCTCAACGTGACCAAGACAAAGGAGATGATTGTGGACTACAGGGAAAAAAAAGAGGACTGAGCACGCCCCCATTCTCATCGACGGGGCTGTAGTGGAACAGGTTGAGAGTTTCAAGTTCCTTGGTGTCCACATCACCAACTAACTATCATGGTCCAAACACATCAAGACAGTCGTGAAGAGGGCACGACAAAGCCTATTCCCCCTCAGGAGACTGAAAAGATTTGGCATGGGTCCTCAGATCCTCAAAAAATTATACAGCTGCACCATCGAGAGCATCCTGACTGGTTGCATCACCGCCTGGTATGGCAACTGCTTGGCCTCCGACCGTAAGGCACTACAGAGGGTAGTGCGTACGGCCCAGTACATCACTGGGGCCAAGCTTCCTGCCATCCAGGACCTCTATACCAGGCGGTGTCAGAGGAAGGCCCTCAAAATTGTCAAAGACTCCAGCCACCCTAGTCATAGACTGTTCTCTCTGCTACCGCACGGCAAGCGGTACCGGAGTGCCAAGTCTAGGTCCAAAAGACTTCTAAACAGCTTCTACCCCCAAGCCATAAGACTCTTAAACAGCTAATCATGGCTACCCGGACTATTTGCACTGCCCCCCCCCCACCCCCACCAAGGACTGCAACTTTGCTGGGTTTTTCACGCTCAACAGTTTCCCGTGGGTATCAAGAATGGTCCACCACTCAAAGGACATCCAGCCAACTGTGGGTAGCATTGGAGTCAACATGGGCCAGCGTCCCTGTGAAATGCTTTTGACACCTTGTAGAGTCCATGCCCCGACAATTTGAGGCTGTTCTGAGAGCAAAAGTGGGGGAGTGCAGTGATCCATTGGTGTGTTTATTTGTTTATTTCTTGTTTTAAAGGAGGATGAATCTGGAAATGCCCTGACCCACGCTGCCACTTTTGACCCTGGCCACAGGCGACATATGCCAGTCGTGGTGAAGGCCAAAGCCTCCTCCATCATCATCAACTCTCTGATGACCAGTAAGACTACCGTGATCATGAATGATGGTTACTATGTTATTTGAGTGTATTAACCTCAGCATGACCTCTTCAAATCCTGCTGCTCATTAATGGAACACTGATTAGCTTTTATTTTAATTGTAATTAAGCTCGTATTGGGAAATGCTAGGCTGTCTGTCTCCTCAGCGGAGAAACACGTCCTCCTTTATTTAATACAGTATGTTGTCTGTTTTTCCAGAGCAAACCCAGGACAGCATGTACAGGTTTGAGCAGCAGGCTGGGCTGAGAGACACTGGCTACACGCCCCATAAGGGCCTCACTGCTGAGGAGACCCGCCACCACCACCGCATGCCTGACTCATTCCATGTGAGTCTTTTATTATCAGGGAGTCAGATAATTATGAACAGAAAAATATACATCATATTTTTATTAACTGTATTTTCCTCGATGATTGGTTTGATAAAGCATCGACAAAGTGAAATCAATGAATGCTCAAAAGCTCAGTTAACAATCTATGTCAAAGAGGAGTGATTCATGATATTTTACTGTTAATAATATTAATCACACCATGTTTATTTTTTCCTTGTTGTATTGCCTGTAGAAAATGAACGTTCAAAGTGTGGACATGGGAGCAGGACATAAGGAAGGACATGAGGACAAGCAAACATCATCTGCTCAGTCCACCCCAAATAGCACTCCTCAGAGCTCACCTAAACAGAACCGCAGGTAAGTGCAACCACGTCCTCATTACCAGCTGTTAATGCAAACATGCTGTACTTTGACCCAGGACACCAAATGCATGTGCCCGTTCCCACCTTATCTATATGAGCATGGGTGTATTGTTTGTTCAGCTGTGACTGTGAAGTGGTTGACTGTCTGGTTTTTCTCTGTGTTCCTGGCAGGGGCTGGTTGACCAGCCAGAGCTCGACGGCGTCTGTCAGTAGCTCAGACCTCAGTACCAGCTCTAACACCAGTGTGGACATGGGTGCTTGTGAGGGGGGAGGAGCAGTCGAACGCTGGGGTATCTTTGGACCACGTCCAGTTGTTCAGAAATCCACTACCGACCCAGGTCCTGACCACATGATAAATGGGTTTTGGGGAGGGTGATATTTTACATGTTTTCATTTTGGTTCCTCTAAACTGTAATCCTGTTGATAGATTGGCTCAATGTTCTTTGATGTGAATTACACATGAATAAGATTGTTTTTACATGGTCGTGTACTAGATCAGTACACTTGATTTTTCCTTGTGTATCAGACATCCTTATTTATAGTGAATTTATGCATTTAACAAATTATTATTTTATGAGGTGTTCATAGAGTCAAGGTTGAGTTTCAGTCATATTGTCATTGTCCTCCTATCTAAGACCAGTCCCGTGTTTTCTCTCCAGGGGGTTTTGCTCTCCAGTCGTACCGCGGGGCCCAGAAGCCAACCCCCATGGAGGTGATGAAGGCCCAGGCCACTCGGCTGGCTCATGACCCTGCTGTTAACCAACAGGCCCCTCCCAAGATGGAGATCCCCACCACGGAGGGCAGTAGACCATCAGCACGGCCGCACAAACTCAAACCTCGAGACATTAATATCCTCACACCCTCAGGTTTCTGAGATGTACCATGTTGTCACTTACTCTTTCATGTTGTAGCTGGTCTACCCTCTAGTCCAGGGCTCTCCAACCCTGTTCCTGGAGAGCTACGTTCCTGTAGGTTTTCACTCCAACCCTAGTTGTATCTAACCTGATTCAGCTTAACAACCAGCTAATTATTAGAATCAGGATGGTAGCTCTCCAGGAACAGGGTTGGAGAACCCTGGTCTAGTCTATTCTCTCCCCACTTCTATTAGTTGACACCCTTGTTTTGCCTCAGCCTTTTGCCTTTAAGAGAATCGTGTATTTTTACTTTGTATGTATGTATGTAGGGTCCGACTGTGAAGATGTTCTGATACATGATGGTGTGCAACGTGTAACTCTCACTGTTTGACAGAGTCTGTAAAAGCCACACTGTGTTCATGGTTTGATCAATCAGTTGGCTTGTGAATCAGCATGTACTTTGTGTGCAGATTTCTGTAAGATGTAATGATTCACATTTGTCATGTCTCCAAGAACATTGTGGTGATTATTGTTCACCCTCGAGGAAGTGTGGTTTTTTTGTGTATCCGCATTCCTCCTGTCAAGTCGACCGTTTTGGAGTTGAAACACTCAGTAACTGCTCAGGCACTAAAACACTGCCTGAGTGGCGCAGTGGTCTAAGGCACTGCATCGCAGTGCTAACTGTGCCACTAGAGATCCTGGTTCAAATCCAGGCTCTGTCGCAGCCGGCCGCGACCGGGAGACTCATGGGCGGCGCACAATTGGCCCAGCGTCGTCCAGGGTAGGGGAGGGAATGGCCGGCAGGGATGTAGCTCAGTTGATAGAGCATGGCGTTTGCAACGCCAGGGTTGTGGGTTCGATTCCCACGGGGGGCCAGTATAAAAAAAAAAACATTTATTCACTAACTGTAAGTCGCTCTGGATAAGAGTGTCTGCTAAATGACTAAAATGTAAATGTTAATGACATGTTGCATATTAATCAGAGAACTATGTTATTATCTGACTGACCCTGTTCAGGTGTTTTCACATTTTTTTTATAGAACAAAATCCATATATACGTCTTCTGTAGTCTTCGTTGTAAATATCTGATTAAAAAACAATGCTAACAACAAAGTCTGGTTCAATCTTCCAGAATTTGACTGATCCATCAACCTTCCAGAAACAGTGGAAAGATAGTCAGCACTGCAGAGGTCAAAGAACCTGGCGGGGAAGAATGGATTTTCATTGTGATTTAGAAATGTAACTGTTGGTAAATTTCATAACCGTACCCAGGGCAAGATCAGTTACTGATTGACAGGAATAGAAATCTGCAACTCTTGCACCTGATATGAGGTGATGGTCACGTCTTCAGCAGATACTAAGGATCACCAGTAGATGGCATCACCCTCTTTGTAACACCATCTGCACTGTGGCTGGACAACTCACGGGCTGCAATGCTGGGATTTCATTTAACCTTGTCCGTTATTGCTATGTTAGCCTATATGGATGCTCCTGACTGATATACTGCACTGTGAGATTCACTTATGTTTACTACTTGTTAATGAAGCCGGTGAATATCGATAGCTCAGTTCATGTAAAACATATAGGCATAAACAGAGCCAGTCAGCTGATCTCCTCCCCAATGCTTTAACATAATGGGTTTCCTCAGTCCCCCACTGCTTCATTCAAAGCCCCCCCGTCTCATTGCCACAGGCACAGCCCATGCTTTCCAGTAATCATCCCCCCCGCCCCCACCAAATCTCTCCCAGAGTGACAGCATAGCATGTCATTTCCTACACCTACGTGGTGGTCCCTATGGGATGTCTGGTGTTAATCTGGAGACAGCGGTCCACCCTCGCCTTGGCCTGGCACCCAGCCAGTGACTGAGCACTCTGCTCTCTGACTCAGTTTGTTATGGAGCAAAAGCTCTGTGGGCCACACCAAGAGAAATGGGGGAGAAGCCGAGCACAGTAAAAGTTACACGAAGGGACTCTTGCCCTCACACTTGACGCTTCTTTCTTGACGCAACAAGTCACATTTTTCTATTGACTGTCACTTGGATTCAAAGGCTTTTATGACGCGGTGGCTATTATCTTTATCTTCAAATATCTATTCTAGACCACCCACTCTAGTACAGTGTTAAGCAATAGTTGTAATTGTAAGTTTAGATGTGTTTTGGTAGTCCACGTCAGCTCACCACTGAGATAGTTGATGGAATACTCTGAAATCACCATGGGAACATTCATCGGAAGGGTTTCCCATTCATAATAATAATAATATAATATGCTCTTTAGCAGCTTTTATCCAAAGGACTTACAGTCATGTTTCATTCGTATATTTATTGTCAGTGATGAAATTACTTTATCAAATACAATATAAATACACACACGCAAGCGCGCACACTCAACAACACACACACAACAATACACAACACACACACACACACATAAAGATGAACACATGTACAGGGTCTACTCACAGACACAGCATGAGTTTGTCTAGCTGGCCACACCACCCCACACAGACGTGTCAACAAGGGGCAGAGGTCCTCTTTTGCATGACTACTGAGGACAGGGGTGTGTCCCCTGGACTAGGGTGGGGAGCTGTGTGCAAAATCAGACAATGACAACTCTATGCTATATCCTCCTGGACCACATTAAAATGTTTTTGGAAAATAAAATCTGTGTCAATGCCTGAAGCTTGCAACACACGGATGACTATGCATTACCACGAAACTCATGAAACATTTAAAACCATTAGAATAATGTCTACCACAGGGAAGGTCAGGGGTTTGAAAATAAATAAAACGATCAATTAAAAACAAATGGTCCATCCTTGAAAGCTATGTATCGTTTTCTCTGAGTAAATGAGGAAGAAACAAAAGATAAATATTGCAGTATTGTTGTGCTTTGATGTCCTAAACTCTGTGGCAGGTCCATCATCCCATCATTTGTCTAAAGTATCCTGTATCCTGTGTGTGTGGTTTGGGTTTACTATCCTTGTGGGGACCAGAAGTCTTCACAAGGATAGTAAAACAAAGAAAATTCATTTTGCTGGTCCCCACAAGGAAAAGGGCTATTTTAGGCTTATGGGTTAGGTTTAGGGTTAGAATTAAGGTTAGGGTTAAGGGTTAGATTTAGTTTCAGGTTTAGTGTTCGGGGTTAAGATTAGGGTTAAGTTAAGGGTTAGGGTTAGGGGTTAGGGAAAATAGGATTTTGAATGGGAATAAATTTTTCGGTCCCCACAAGGATAGTAAAACTAACGTGTGTTTGTGTGTGTGTACTTGTTTTCCTACATAATCAGGAACCCAATGTCCTCACATTTCACCCGAATGTTGTGAAAAGTTAGGAAAACAATAACTTTTTTGAAATTTTAATGGTCATACATGTTTACCCTCCAGATAGTCCAGAAATGTCACGAAAACTGAGTGTCCAATTGGATGTTTTGGTGCCTATAGGGCAATTCAGACCTTATTACTGATGAATGTGTTTGTTTTCTATGATCGTGTTTTGTATTTCTGTTTTGCATTGCATATTTGTATTTGATGGGTATATTTTTGTAATTACAAGGCTCATCTGTAAAAGAGACCTTTGTCTCAGCATGACTCCTTGTCAAAATAAAGCTTAAAGTGGCAATATGTAACTTTTTGGGTGACCCAAATTCACATGGACTTGTGAGTTATAGATCTATCATTCTACTTGAAACAAGTCTAAGAAGTGGTAGATCTGTTCTATGTGCACTATTTCTATGCTTCCCGTTATTACGTTTTGTTTTTGTGTCTTTTACTTTTGGTTTTGTACACCAGCTTCAAACAGCTGAAAATACAATATTTTTGGTTATGGAAAATATATTTTACAGTGGCTTAGATGGTACAATGATTCTCTACACTATACTATTTTATTTTGTCACATAAACTGAAATTAGGCGAACTATTAAGAGTTTTAGCAACCAGAAAATGGCAGAGTGATTTATGCATAGTGCATCTTTAAGTAATGGATTTCTCCCTGACCAATATGGCTGCCATTTTCACCCCATTCTGGAACTTTGAGGTTTGATGACATGGTCTCTCTAGTAATTGAATAGGATCTGCATTCAAACAATGCAGACAATTCACAGCCATGGATGCAGTAAAAGAGTCAATGGAACCATCCACCCCCAAACCCCCTAAACAAGTTGTCAAGGAAACAGGGGGCGGGGTACTGGGTTCCTATACGCCCTTGCTTTAAAAGTTCTCTTAATATCTTCTTCCACCACATCCAAGACAGTTTTCACTTGAAAGACTACGGTATTCTGTTGGACCATGTGTGGTAAGGCACATATTTACTATTTCGTGACTATTATGATTATTAGCTAGCTAACGTTAACTTCGTAGCACATAGCAGTAGCTAGCACAGCTGGCTAGCTCGCAGAGGGTCGGGCTAGATGCGAAACAGTTTAGGTCAATTTGACGTCTAAAGTTCTTTCTTTTATTATTTTATTTTATCTAACCCTAACCCTTTTCCTAACCTTAACCTAATTCTTATAACCTGCTACGTTAATTATCCTAACCTGCTGCGTAAATTCTCCTAACCTGATATGAAAAGTAAATTATGATCAATTCTGACGTAAACTGTATCTATTCAAAACCCTCGCGGAGTATTTTATTTCATTTTTGTCATTTAGCAGACGCTCTTATCCAGAGCGATTTTTAGGAGCAATTAGGGTTAAGTGCCTTGCTCAATGGCACATCGACAGATTTTTCACCTAGTCGGCTCAAGGATTAGAACCAGCGACCTTTCGGTTACTGGCAACGCTCTTAACCACTAAGCTACCTGCCGACATTCTCTTCAGGATACAGACCGTGGTCACATTACGCCCATGACCTCATAACGTATATAATAGGTCTTTATCATTTTACTGCCATTAAAATGCATATTCATTGATATTTGTGTAAGTTTCTGCATGCATTTGCATTACTGGCCTAGCTATGTAGTTTTATGTCATACTAACCTTTACATTACTAACCTCAACATTACTAACTAATAATTTGCTAATTCACTAATTACTGTTTGGCTATTGAAAGTTAAAAAATACAGCTTGGCATCCCGTATGTAAACTCTTCAGACCACATCTGGACTGCTCTGTTAAACTCAGAGCTGACCTAAAGACGCGCTGGTAAAGACCTGGGACTCTGAAAGGATGAAACAGCTGCAGTCAAACTGCTCCAGGCGTGGGAAATACAGTGAGCTCCAAAAGTATTGGGACACTGACACATTTTGTGTTGATTTGGCTCTGTACTTCAGCACTTTGGATTTGAAATGATTAATTTTTTATCCATATAGGGTGAACGATTTCCAAATTACTGCACTTTTTGTACATTGGCCCCCCATTTTAGGGGACCAAAAGTATTGGGACAAATTCATTTATACTGTATGTGTATTAAAGTAGTCAAAATATTAGTATTTGGTCCCATATTCCTAGCACATTATGATTACATCAAGCTTGTGACTCTACAAACTTGTTGGATACATTTGCTGTTTGTTTTGGTTGTGTTTCAGATTATTTTGTGCCCAATAGAAATGAATGGTAAATAATGTGGATGCTACCATGATTACGGATAATCCTGAATTAATCGTGAATAATGATGAGTGAGAAAGTTAGACGCACAAATATCATACCCCAAGACATAATCTCTCACCATTACAATAACAGGGGAGGTTAGCATTTTTTGGGGGGGATGATATTTGTGCATCTAACTTTCTCACACATCATTATTCACAATTCATTCAGGATTATCCATAATCATGGTAGCATCCACATTAATATAGAAGTGTTTAGAAACATATTATATTCTTAATCACAATAAAAGTGACTCCAATGACACAATATGTTATTTACCATTCATTTCTATTAGACACAAAATAATCTGAAACAACTAAAAACTAGGTTTTTTAATTTTTTTAATTTCACCTTTATTTAACCAGGTAAGCCAGTTGAGAACAAGTTCTCATTTACAACTGCGGCCTGGCCAAGATAAAGAAAAGCAGTGCGATAAAAACAACAACACAGAGTTACATATGGGGAAAACAAAACATAAAGCCAAAAATACCACAGAAAATATATATACAGTGTGTGCAAATGTAGTAAATTATGGAGGTAAGGCAATAAATAGGCCATAGTGCAAAATAATTACAATTAGTATTAACACTGGAATGATAGATGTGCAAGAGATGATGTGCAAATAGAGATACTGGGGTACAAATGATCAAAAGAAATAACAATATGGGGATGAGGTAGTTGAGTGGGCTAATTTCAGAAGGGCTGTGTACAGGTGCAGTGATCGGTAAGGTGCTCTGACAACTGATGCTTAAAGTTAGTGAGGGAGATAAGAGTCTCCAGCTTCAGAGATTTTTGCAGTTCGTTCCAGTCATTGGCAGCAGAGAACTGGAAGGAATGGCGGCCAAAGGAGGTGTTGGCTTTGGGGATGACCAGTGAGATATACCTGCTGGAGCGCATACTACGGGTGGGTGTTGCTACCAATGAGCTAAGATAAGGCAGAGATTTGCCTAGCAGTGATTTATAGATGGCCTGGAGCCAGTGGGTTTGGCGACGAATATGTAGTGAGGGCCAGCCAACAAGAGCGTACAGGTCAACCCAAAATGGATGAAAATACCCTAAAATTAAAGCTGACAGTCTGCACTTTAACCTCATTGTCATTGTATCATTTCAAATCCAAGTGCTGGAGTACAGAACCAAAACAACACAAAATGTGTCACTGTCCCAATATTTTTGGAGCTCACTGTAGATCCAGCACACTGACTCTTCATTCCAACACATTGAATGTAGCAATGAGGCAACCCCATGTATAATATAAGGGTTTGAGTCTAAGACATGTAATGTAGGATGCTGGCCGTTGTGAATCATGTCAGTTTGTTATTTTTTGAATATAACACTTTTGTGCTTGTTGACGAATAAAATAACTTGTGTCCCTTTTATTTCTTGCAGGAATATTTGCCTACCTGAACTACAGAGTGCCACGGACAAGGAAGGAGATATTTGACACACTGGTAAAGGGACTGCAGAGACTTGAGTACAGGGGATATGACTCGGCAGGTAAAAAACATCATGTTGTGGTCTTATTTGATCTCAGTCATAGACAAGAGACAGTCTCCCTTAGGCCAATGAAGATATCTAGTCTCCAAATAGCCTCTTGATGAAGTCCAACATGACACCATGGTTCAGGGTTGTAATAATCTAGTTAACCCAGAACTAAATTATTGCGTAATTTGGTGAGATGCTCGTGTTTACATAGTCTGTCCACCAGTGTTGTGTTCGAGACCATCTAAAGCGAAATTCTGACAAGCGCGACAAAGTTTGAAGATATTTTTCAATTAAAGTAAAGGACAGTAATGTTACGAGTGAAATAGGAAGCCCAGATTTCAATATGCAATAAGTTATGAATGTGTCATGAGGGAGTGTGGATATTTGACCTGGCAAAGCAGTTTTATGGGCTGACTGAATGGGTGCTGATAATTATGAGGTTTCTTACTCAGCTGGTCTGGAGAAGAAATGGTGAGTCCTCATTGTCCGAGACAGAGTCAAGACCGAGACACTCAATATGTGGTCTATACTACAACACTGCTGTCCACAAGAGATTATGGTTGTACTAGATTCATGTTTTTGCTGCGTTTGGCTTTCAGGTGTCGGAGTGGATGGCCCTAGGAAAAATGATAACGGTGACAACGTCAACATTTGCCTGATCAAGAAGAGGGGGAAGGTCAAGGCTCTGGAAGAGGAGCTCTACAGTAAGATGAACTCTCTACTCTGCTACACTAAACTGAACTCTCTACTCTCCCTCCCTAGTCTCCTACAGTAAGATGAACTCTCTACTCTCCCTCTCTACTCACCCTCCCTAGTCTCCTACAATAAGATGAACTCTCTACTCCCCCTCTCTACTCTGCTACAGTTAGCTGAACTCTCTACTCTCCTACAGTAAGATGAACTCTCTACTCTCCCTCTCTACTCTCCTACAGTAAGATGAACTCTCTACTCTCCCTCTCTACTCTCCTACAGTAAGATGAACTCTCTACTCCCCCTCTCTACTCTGCTACAGTAAGCTGAACTCTACTCTGCTACAGTTAGCTGAACTCTCTACTCACCTACATTAAGATGAACTCTCTACTCTCCCTCTCTACTCTCCTACATTAAGCTGAACTCTCTACTCTCCTACAGTAAGATGAACTCTCTACTCTCCCTCTCTACTCTCCTACAGTAAACTGAATTCTCTACTCCCCCTCTCTACTCTGCTACATTAAGCTGAACTCTCTACTCTGCTACAGTTAGCTGAACTCTACTCTGCTACAGTTAGCTGAACTCTACTCTGCTACAGTTAGCTGAACTCTCTACTCACCTACATTAAGATGAACTCTACTCTGCTACAGTTAGCTGAACTCTACTCTGCTACAGTTAGCTGAACTCTCTACTCACCTACATTAAGATGAACTCTCTACTCCCCCTCTCTACTCTGCTACAGTAAGCTGAACTCTACTCTGCTACAGTTAGCTGAACTCTCTACTCACCTACATTAAGATGAACTCTCTACTCTCCCTCTCTACTCTGCTACAGTAAGATTAACTCCCTACTCTGCTACAGTAAGATGAACTCTCTACTCTGCTACAGTTAGCTGAACTCTCTACTCACCTACATTAAGATGAACTCTCTACTCTCCCACTCTACTCTGGTACATTAAGCTGAACTCTCTACTCATCTACATTAAGCTGAACTCTCTACTCTCCCAGTCTACTCTGCTACATTAAGCTGAACTCTACTCTCCTACATTAAGCTGAACTCTCTACTCTGCTACATTAAGCTGAACTCTCTACTCTCCCTCTCTACTCTGTTACATTAAACTGAACTCTCTACTCTCCCTCTCTATTCTGCTACATTAAGCTGAACTCTCTACTCCCCCTCTCTACTCTCCTACATTAAGCTGAACTCTCTACTCTCCCTCTCTACTCTGCTACATTAAGCTGAACTCTCTACTCCCCCTCTCTACTCTCCTACATTAAGCTGAACTCTCTACTCCCCCTCTCTACTCTCCTACATTAAGCTGAACTCTCTACTCTGCTACATTAAGCTGAACTCTCTACTCTCCTACATTAAGCTGAACTGTCTACTCCCCCTCTCTACTCTCCTACATTAAGCTGAACTCTCTACTCTCCCTCTCTACTCTGTTACATTAAGCTGAACTCTCTACTCCCCCTCTCTACTCTCCTACATTAAGCTGAACTCTCTACTCTCCTACATTAAGTTGAACTCTCTACTCCCTCTCTACTCTCCTACAGTAAGCTGAACTCTCTACTCTCCCTCTCTAATCTCCTACATTAAGCTGAACTCTCTACTCTCCCTCTCTACTCTGCTACATTCAGCTGAACTCCCTACTCTGCTACAGTAAGATGAACTCTCTACTCTGCTACAGTTAGCTGAACTCTCTACTCACCTACATTAAGATGAACTCTCTACTCTCCCACTCTACTCTGGTACATTACGCTGAACTCTCTACTCATCTACATTAAGCTGAACTCTCTACTCTCCCAGTCTACTCTGCTACATTAAGCTGAACTCTCTACTCTCCTACATTAAGCTGAACTCTCTACTCTGCTACATTAAGCTGAACTCTCTACTCTCCTACATTAAGCTGAACTGTCTACTCCCCCTCTCTACTCTCCTACATTAAGCTGAACTCTCTACTCTGCTACATTAAGCTGAACTCTCTACTCTCCTACATTAAGCTGAACTGTCTACTCCCCCTCTCTACTCTCCTACATTAAGCTGAACTCTCTACTCTCCCTCTCTACTCTGTTACATTAAGCTGAACTCTCTACTCCCCCTCTCTACTCTCCTACATTAAGCTGAACTCTCTACTCTCCTACATTA
Source organism: Coregonus clupeaformis (assembly GCF_020615455.1). Classification (NCBI taxonomy): domain Eukaryota; kingdom Metazoa; phylum Chordata; class Actinopteri; order Salmoniformes; family Salmonidae; genus Coregonus; species Coregonus clupeaformis. Next base: position 232,080 of record NW_025534082.1, read on the forward strand.
AGTTGAACTCTCTACTCCCTCTCTACTCTCCTACAGTAAGCTGAACTCTCTACTCTCCCTCTCTAATCTCCTACATTAAGCTGAACTCTCTACTCTCCCTCTCTACTCTGCTACATTCAGCTGAACTCCCTACTCTGCTACAGTAAGATGAACTCTCTACTCTGCTACAGTTAGCTGAACTCTCTACTCACCTACATTAAGATGAACTCTCTACTCTCCCACTCTACTCTGGTACATTACGCTGAACTCTCTACTCATCTACATTAAGCTGAACTCTCTACTCTCCCAGTCTACTCTGCTACATTAAGCTGAACTCTCTACTCTCCTACATTAAGCTGAACTCTCTACTCTGCTACATTAAGCTGAACTCTCTACTCTCCTACATTAAGCTGAACTCTCTACTCTGCTACATTAAGCTGAACTCTCTACTCTCCTACATTAAGCTGCACTCTCTACTCTCCCTCTCTACTCTCCTACATTAAGCTGAACTCTCTACTCTCCCTCTCTACTCTCCTACATTAAGCTGAACTCTCTACTCTCCCTCTACTGTGCTACATTAAGATGAACTCTCTACTCTCCTACATTAAGCTGAACTCTCTACTCTCCCTCTCTACTCTCCTACATTAAGCTGAACTCTCTACTCCCCCTCTCTACTCTCCTACATTAAGCTGAACTCTCTACTCTCCCTCTCTACTCTCCTACATTAAGCTGAAATCTCTACTCTCCCTCTCTACTCTGTTACATTAAACTGAACTCTCTACTCTCCCTCTCTACTCTCCTACATTAAGCTGAACTCTCTACTCCCCCTCTCTACTCTCCTACATTAAGCTGACCTCTCTACTCTCCCTCTCTACTCTCCTACATTAAGCTGAACTCTCTACTCTCCTACATTAAGCTGAACTCTCTACTCCCCCTCTCTACTCTCCTACATTAAGCTGAACTCTCTACTCTCCCTCTCTACTCTCCTACATTAAGCTGAAATCTCTACTCTCCCTCTCTACTCTGTTACATTAAACTGAACTCTCTACTCTCCCTCTCTACTCTCCTACATTAAGCTGAACTCTCTACTCCCCCTCTCTACTCTCCTACATTAAGCTGACCTCTCTACTCTCCCTCTCTACTCTCCTACATTAAGCTGAACTCTCTACTCTCCTACATTAAGCTGAACTCTCTACTCTCCCTCTCTACTCTCCTACATTAAGCTGAACTCTCTACTCCCCCTCTCTACTCTCCTACATTAAGCTGAACTCTCTACTCTCCCTCTCTACTCTCCTACATTAAGCTGAACTCTCTACTCTCCCTCTCTTACTCAACTCCATACCACTCTACTTGAGTCAACTCCACTAATTTCTCCCTGTTCACAGGCTAAATGTAAGAAGGTACTACGTATTAGCTAATGCTTAGTATGTTTCTCACTGCTTTGGTGTGTGTTCTATCCTGTTGAGAATGAACTGTCAGTGCTGTTACATATTGATGTTGTAGCCTGATCGTTGATTGTGTGTGTGATCAGAGAACGACTCCATTGACCTGGACATTGAGCTGGACACACACTTTGGCATTGCTCACACCCGCTGGGCGACACATGGAGAGCCCAACGCTGTCAACTGCCATCCACACCGCTCTGACAAGAACAACGGTACGAACACACATACTGTAGGGTCCCACATTAAATGGTGAGAATTGCTGAAGCAATGTTAGTGCAGTATTAAGCAGTTTGTAAACACACTATAATGCAGTCATTCACTCAATACAAGAAAACTGGGGTACAGTATAATGTGTCCCCATTGGCTTTACATTGAAGCCCCTAAAAGAGCATCTTAAAAACAGTCATCTGGTTGACCATTTAGAGGTTGTTAACCGACCCCTGTTGTTGCCTTCATTTAATGTGCCCTGGTTTCCTCAAGGAAGAGAAACACCGGAGAGCAGATGAAAACTTTAAAGAGAAAGGGGTCAGGGGTCATTTTTGAAAGATAATGAGATGGCTTAACTCCGTGCTGTCTGATGTATTGCCCGGTGTCCTGGCCTGCCTGGGCTTTCTCCTTAGGCCTATGCAGATGTGCTTGAGTTCACCTTAGAGAGTGGGACTCTCCGTAGCTCCATCATGATAGTAAATCATAAAGAGACCAGGATGTTCTCCTATGACAGGGGTCATCAACTTTAGATTCAGCCGCTGGCCGATTCTTTTTTTCTTGAGCGGATGGTCGGGTGGCCAGAACATAATAATTTGTAGACTGCAAATTGACCGCAAGAAGCCCAAACAGATATAATATTAGACTAAAACATAATCATTTGAAACCTTGCTTATATTTGTAAACGATCACGTGTCTCTCTATAATGCGATTTCCAAAATTAAAATCACTTGGAGCTGATTTCCTGGTGTTTTTACAGTTGTTTATGTCCAACAATAATACAAAAAATAAATAATAATATATATGTATATATTTCTGGCCCACCCGTGGCCCGTCAGTTGGGGAACCCTGGCCTAGGACATAAAACAAGAGAGACTGACCTTAAATACAAAAACATTTGTGCTTCTGCCCGTACATTGCTTGCTCTTTGAAGTTTTAGTCTGGTTATCTGTAAAGCACTTTGTGACAACTGCTGACGTAAAAAGCTTTATAAAATAATAATAATAATAATAATAAAATAAAATGGATTGATTGTTTGAAAGACTAATTAAAGCGGAGTAGATATTTACTTACAATAATTACACTTACACTGTAGCCATTAGCCCATGTTTGACACAAGGTAATGTTACGCTGTCACAGAGGAAGACGTATACTGTGAATGCTAAATATTGTGATCTCTGTTCTTCACCTTAGAATTTGTTGTGATCCACAATGGCATCATCACTAACTACAAGGAGCTCAGGAAGTACCTGGTAAGTTGTGACAACACATTCCAATATGGACATACATTTACACACCTTGAACACATTATTGCTACTAGCCCTTTGTACACGGGTACCCTGCTCTGTACAGACGTCATAACCAAAAGAAGTGGAGTTTTACAACAGTGTGAAGACCACACAGACGCCCTTAGGCCATTGGTCAGTAGACCCAATAGAGATCATATATGTGGGGTTTGTTTGTAGACGTTAGCAAATGTTATTTAATGAAAGGACATTACAGTATTCTATTTCTGGAGCATGGATGTATAAAGGTGTTGACGTAGAAATACAATCAATAGAACGGGCCTCCCCATTCAAGTCAATGGTGGCATATTGGGTGGACTGGCAGCCATTGCGAGTGTACCCATTAGTTTACCAGTGAAATGACCAGGATTAGAGTTACCAAGCCCTTTCTATGGACTCTGTTTCTATGGGTGTTGATGGGTCAGACCGTAGATTCCTGAACAGATTCTCCTGTCTTTGCCATTCATGGATGCGGTCTGTCATGGTCTGCATTGCTGTTTCATTAGCCAGACTGAGCTAATAACTGAGACTGACAGTTAGGCTATATCTCTACGTCCATTTAGAGAGAAACATTGTCTGTTTTGAAGGTTGTTGTGTCTGTAACTAACAGTAGTGTTTTGTATACTGCCGTCAGAACTCCAAGGGCTACAAGTTTGAGTCGGAGACGGACACCGAGGTCATCCCCAAGCTGATTAAATACGTCTATGACAACAGCGAGAACGATTACGTGTCCTTCTCCACCCTGGTGGAGCGCGTCATTCAGCAGCTGGTAGGCGTCATGGAGGGGTGTGGGGGCTTCTGGGAAAATCTCAGTATATGACCACACACAATTAACTGTCCTGTCTCAATGAAATGGGACCTTTGATGTAGCTGCATGTGGTAGTGTAGTTGATTCTGTTGTGACGAACTGAATTCATTTAGGATGTGTCAGCTGGGGTTGTGTGTTGCAACGTCTCTCTCTTTCTCCCCCCTGTCTGGCTTGTTTTACTGTTTCCCTTGAAACACATTGCATAATGCAAAGCAGTCGTCCGTATGTAGCAGCTAACTTAATGCCCTCCGCAACCTGAAAGGAAAAGGTTTTTAGGTTATAAGAGTCCTGCTGTGCTCAGTGTGCTGGGATCTGGTTGCGTCTAGTTTTAGAAGTGGCTCTGGAAGATGACCTAATATCCTGTATATCACCCCACCCCAACCCACTACCCCAGGAGAAAACTAAGACCTCACTCTGTAGCTTCAATAAAAGAAGGGGAAAGTTGAACGAAATTTGCTCTTGGCCTAATTGAAAACAGACTGAATCATAAGCTGTGTGTGTGTGTGTGTGTGTGTGTGTTACTTTGTGTTTATTTGTTTTACAATTCTCCTCCCCTCTCAGTTTGGCCAATGAGAGAGCTCAGGGCTAGGGAGCAGAGTAGTGCTTTCACAGAGAGGGCTCTTATTCCTCGTACAGCCTGAGTGTGTGGAGCTCTGTTTCCTCCCAGCGTACCCCATCTATCTCCCTGCCTCACAGCGTACCCCATCTATCTCCCCACCTTACTGGGCCGCTGGGCTGGTGTTTAGGCAGGGGATAAAGGGTTCCGCTGATTTGCCATAATTTCCTATCATTTTGTCTTCTATCACTTTCCTTTGACTGGTGTCTATTGGGTTTAGCCCGTCTAGGGACTGGTGTCTATTGGGTTTAGCCCGTCTAGGGACTGGTGTCTATTGGGTTTAGCCCGTCTAGGGACTGGTGTCTATTGGGTTTAGCCCGTCTAGGGACTGGTGTCTATTGGGTTTAGCCCGTCTAGGGACTGGTGTCTATTGGGTTTAGCCCGTCTAGGGACTGGTGTCTATTGGGTTTAGCCCGTCTAGGGACTGGTGTCTATTGGGTTTAGCCCGTCTAGGGACTGGTGTCTATTGGGTTTAGCCCGTCTAGGGACTGGTGTCTATTGGGTTTAGCCCGTCTAGGGACTGGTGTCTATTGGGTTTAGCCCGTCTAGGGACTGGTGTTGGACATGAGTGCAGGCTATGAAGTTTAAACGTTATAGTGCATCTGACTGTTGTTGATGACTCATTGTGTCAATATCATCCTGTCCTAAATGAGATCATATTGGCTGTGAATTCACTGAGGCCTACAGGATGTCCTTTCTGACACCACTAACTTGTTGTACTCTTTTTGTCTCTTCTCTCTAAGGAAGGTGCTTTTGCTCTTGTTTTCAAAAGCATCCACTTCCCGGGGGAAGCTATAGCCACCAGGTCAGTATGATCCGTCTCATTTCTCTCCTCTTCTCGGCCCGTCACTTCTATCTCACACGTACGCCCTGCCTACCATAACACTTTACCATCCATTATAGATTTACCCCCAGCCTGACCTCTAACCCTGTTCCTGACCTCAAAGGGTTGCGTAATGTCCTGTAGAACTCTCACTAAGCACAAAGTTCTGTGGAGGTTCAAGTGGAAGCCCCTGAATCAGGGAATCTGATCCTGTTTCAAAGAGTTCGGTCACCACATGCCCACTATAATGCAATGTTCTAGTTTAGGTGAAACGGTAAAGCCAGGTATGAAAAAGGCATGACGGTTATGTAAGAAACCTATAGAGGTTTTGTCATTCTTTTTATAAGCATCATGTAAATTGTATACCAGTAAAGATTACACATTATGCACGGTAAGCATCACTGTTTGTTCACTGTGTCTGTGTCTGTGTCTGTGTCTGTGTCTGTGTCTGTGTCTGTGTCTGTGTCTGTGTGTGTGTGTCTGTGTCTGTGTGTGTGTGTGTGTGTGTGTGTGTGTGTCTCTGTGTCTATGTGTCTGTGTGTGTCTGTGTCTGTGTGTGTGTCTGTGTATGTGTGTGTCTGTGTCTCTGTGTGTCTCTCTGTGTGTGTGTGTCTGTGTCTCTGTGTGTGTCTGGGTCTGTGTGTCTCTGTGTCTGGGTGTGTCTGTGTGTGTCTGTGTCTGTGTGTGTCTCTGTGTGTGTCTCTGTGTGTGTCTCTGTGTGTGTCTCTGTGTGTGTGTGTGTGTGTGTGTGTGTGTGTGTGTGTGTGTGTGTGTGTGTGTGTGTGTGTGTGTGTGTGTGTGTGTGTGTGTGTGTGTCTGTGTGTGTCTCTGTGTGTGTCTGTGTCTGTGTGCAAACTAGTGTGTGTGTGTGTGTGTTTGCGTTAGTTAAGATTTCTCCTCGCCCTCTCAGTTTTCCCAGTGAGAGAGCTCAATGGGCTTGGGAGCAGAGAAGAGCGTTTCCAGAAAGGGCTCTTATGCCTCTTTCAGCCTGAGTGGGCTAGGGACCAGAATGGAGCTTTTCCAGAGAGGGCTCTTATGCACTGAGTGTAGTTTACTGTCTTTTGTCAGAGTTGCTTCCCAGGGGAAAGAATGGTTACAATTAAGTCATTCTACATGTGTTTGTAGTTCCTCACCCCCTGCATTCAACAATGCCCTCCTTCATTGTATTGTTGCTTGATATTTTGTAGTGGCAGGAAAGGGGAAATAGCTTACAAATTTGAGACATGTTCCCCTTATTTCAATACATTAATAATTGATCATTTTCTAACCAAGGGGCGTAGGCACAGGTGGGCCCCACTGGGGAGCCCAGGCCCATCCAATCAGATAGAAAATACAAATAAATAAAGCTCTTGTCAGTGTTCCAAATGGGACATAATTTATATTTTAACCTAAACATTCAAACACCATCAGATAGAATTCATAGCAAGCAGTACACTGAGTAAGTCAGATTTGATTAAATATAACCGAACAGATTAACTGGAATGACATTCACTCTCACGGGATGGGTTGCCAAAAATAGCTAACTGAAAGCGACACCCCCAATAAGCCACAAATATGACTGCATTGAGGCATATGACAGTGTTTCTATGGCTATACAGTATATACACCATGCCACTGCCTATTTCATTTGTTCATTTAGCAAATAAGACAGCTGATATTCCAGTGCCTTTATCACAGTCAACACACCTTTATTTAAGCTTTAATTATCTTTAAAACTGCAAAATTCTCTCATAGCCTCTTGGCAAAATGTGTAGAATTGCAGGAACTTTGCTTTAAAACAGCAACATTTTCTCTCTGCCTCATGGCAAAATGTGTAGAATATCATGAGATTAGCTAAAAAACTGCAAATGTTTCTCTTTGCCCAATGGCCCAAATTTCTTTAGGCCCACGCCACTGGTCTAACCATAAAGATCTCAGGGTATTATAATGCACAAAGCAAGTGATTGCACAAGACCAGATTGAGTGATGTTTGTGGTGTGTGTGTGTGGGATTCTGTTGGCTTGTCTTTATAGCTGAGTGAAGGGATGTGGTGTACTCTGTGTGGGAGAAAGTGGAGGGTGTGTTATGACTGCCTTTGTATATTCTAAGAGGGCTTGTCTCAGACAGCGGTTTGATTTGGGCCAAAAAATGATCTTGGTCATACCAGTTTCTCTCTTTCACAATGTCTCATTCCAGCCTCAGCCTCTCTAATGGTCTCTGTCACTGTCGTCCTACCTTAGGAGAGGAAGTCCTCTGCTTATCGGCGTGAGGAGCAAGTACGAGCTGTCTATGGAACATATCCCTATTCAGTACAACAGTACTGGTGAGTCCCTCCTTGCCTTAGGACACTACGCCTAGTCTCTCTGGGTGCCTCTGTAAACTAGGCCAGCTGTTGGCAGCGGCGAACTGATACTTTTAGTACTGGTGTTTTTAAATATTGTCCTTATAATTTGTAATACCCCTGTTGTGTACTGTCGCTGTAATGAGCATGTGGAGCTGTAGGTTGGGATTTGTGACTGGAGTTGCTGGTGCAATCCCTGCTGTATAGGTAAACTGCTGTTTGTCATCAAGCAGAGCACTTAATGAATTTATGTCAACTTTAGCTGTCAACGTTCTTGTGCTCATAACCATGCTTTTGATTAATATGTTTTCATTTAGCTGAAAATAAACATGACTGATTGAAATGAAGTGTTATATTAAGGAGGGGATAGGAAAACTTACCAAAGACAAAATGTTAAGAACACCCTTTTGAGTGAGCCTAAATAATATCTGTCTGTAATGTTTAGTGTCAATTACATTTCAAAAGGTTTAGTAAGGACTTTGTCATAAGCTGTTATACAACTGAAGTTCCTTCTGGAATTTAAAAAAATAATGTTCTATTCTGTTCTGTCTGCTTGACCGTGTCTACTTTCCAGGGCACTTTATAGAAGGCATCCAGCAGAGGAATTTCAGGAACAGGGTGGACAGCACCGTAGCCTTGCACTCAGTCAGTGACAGGAAGGCAGTGGAGTTCTACTTTGCTTCTGATGCCAGGTGAGAGCCACGAGAAGATAAATCTCCCCCCAACTGGAAAACTAACCCCAGATGTAATTAATGTAGCTCTTAGAGTTAAATACTGAGTGTGTTCTACACTTCTATCTACTGGCCGAAAACTGTCATTACATGATACAAAAAATATTCAGTTCTTATTCATATTGTAACCTATTTACTGTAGATTACTGCCATGTTCCTTACACACTCATGAAAAAATGAAAAACATATATTTGTCCTTCCTGCCTCACCCTCAGTGCCATCATTGAACACACCAACAAGGTGATCTACCTGCAGGATGATGACATAGCAGCGGTGGCCGAGGGCAAGCTGTCCCTGCACCGTATGAGCCGCTGTGCCGGGGAGGACCCTAACAGGGCCATCCAGACCCTACAGATGGAGCTGCAGCAGATCATGAAAGGTCAGGGGTCATCACAACACATAGTCACACACGGATAACAAGAGCCATGTATTTAGAGAGTTGGAACTTTGAGGTTTCTGATGCATTTACATGACACTACGAAATTATATGGCAGCCATTTTAGCACCCCATTAACATTACATGGGTAATATTTAAACTATGCTTTGTAATGGAATGTCTAGAATTAGAACAATATTAGAAATTCTAAAAGTTAGACCCACCCCTCTAAATACATGACTCTGCTGATAACCAATCAGTGTACAGTAGATACGGACAGGGTAATGCAGAGGTGCTGGGATAGTTTGAATTGTTTAGCAGTTAGTAGCTATGTGCAGTTTTCAGAAATGAGTGAGAGCCTGATGCAGTCTTCTTTCACTCAGGGTCTGTCTGTATTCCTGGGTGATCTGTTATTGTGGTTGGTATTGATACATAACATGGATGTTGACTCACAGGGAACTTCAAGGCCTTCATGCAGAAGGAGATCTTTGAGCAGCCAGAGTCTGTCTTCAACACCATGAGAGGAAGGATCTGTTTTGACACCAATACAGGTATGGCATAGCCTGAAATCCAGAACCTGTTTTGCTAACATTCCACTCCATGTACTCCTGTGTGATGCTAAACATGACGACGAGTGGCAAGGAGTGGATTGATAACTCAAACAGACTGGTACCCAGGCTAAGTATGGCACACACAGTACACCAAACGGATATGTTTAGAAATAGATCAGTAGCTGAAGATCAGAAAGGCATCTTGTCGTTTTGTGTCAGAGATGTGATTTTGATCCACAGTGGTGCTGGGGGGCCTGAAAGACCATCTGAAGGAGATCAGGCGCTGCAGACGCCTCATCCTGATTGGCTGTGGGACCAGTTTCCATGCTGGAGTGGCGGTGAGTGCTAAACGGGTCAGGGGGCGATTGATGGACATTTTGCTGTAGACTGAGTAGAAGATTCACTAATTGACGCTTGTGTGGGTGTAACAAGATCCTGTATGGGTCCTGGTTCTGTATGGCTCAGTTGGAGCGGGACACTAATCCGGATGCATAAAAGAAAACCACTACGACCTCCGACGAGCCATCAAACAGGGAAAGCGTCAATACAGGACTAAGATCGAATCCTACTATGCCGGCTCTGATGCTCGTCAGATGTGACAGGACTCGCAAACTATCATGGATTACAAAAGGAAAACCAGCCGCGAACTGCCCAGTGACGTGAGCCTAGCAGACTAGCTAAATGCCTTCTATGCTCGCTTCGAGGCAAGCAACACTGAACCATGCATGAGAGCACCAGCAGTTCCGGACGACTGTGTGATCTCGCTCTCCATAGCCGATGTGAGCACCCATAAAACTTCAATTAATAGCCTGGGCGTTTATTTGCTTAAATCACTGAACACAACAGGTGCTTATTAGAGACGGGCTTCTATTTGAGCCAGGTGTCTATTTCCTTAATGCACACAGCTTTTGCTCATTCGCATAGTTAATTCCAGCATTCACTTCCAGCATTTTTATCAATTTCTGCAATAATGTGTTATCATTTACACACTGTGTCACGTTTCTTTTGTTTTAGTATGCCTCTATTTCAGACAACAACAAAAAACGTTTCCTTGACATAATAATTATTCTCCCCTTTGACTGTGCATTTTTGGCAGTTCTTACTTTCGCCACTAGAGGGTGATCGATCGATTTCTGGGGATCTGTACTCCCAAAGTTGTTGACTGTTTTTGTGCTTGCCAATTAGCTAGCAGTTCTCAGCTGTTAGCAGCCAATGGCTAGACAAAGGAGCTGATCGTGGACTACATGAAACAAAGGGCCGAGCACGCTTCCATCCACATCGACAGGGATGTAGTGGAGCGGATCAAGAGCTTCAAGTTCCTCTGTGTCCACATCACTAAGGAATTAACATGGTCCACACACAACAACACAGTCATGAAAAAGGCACGACAACGTCTCTTCCCTCTCAGGAGGCTGAAAAGATTTGGCATGGGCACTCAGATCCTCAAAAAGTTCCACAGCTGCACCATTGACAGCATCTTGACTTGCTTCCAATGGCGCCGGAGGGGACGGCTGCCGTTTTATGGACTCTTAACCAACCGTGCTATTTTGTTTGTTTTTTCACATTGTTTGTAAGTTATTTTGTACATAATGTTGCTGCTACCGTCTCTTATGACCGAAAAGAGCTTCTGGACATCAGAACAGCGATTACTCACCTTGAACTGGACAAATAATTTTTCTTTAATGAGTCGGACGAGAGGGATTTGCTCCAGACATCCGACAGGGCCCTCATCCCCGTCATTCACAGTAGAAAGAAAAGGAGATATCGCGGAAGGAGATCGGGGTGCTTGGTAAGGAGCCGGCGACGAGTGGCTAATCTACCTTTGCCATCGGTACTATTGGCCAACAAACAATCGCTTGATAATAAAGTGGACGAACTAAAAGCACGTATATCCTACCAACGGGACATTCAAAACTGTAATATCTTATGTTTCACGAGTCGTGGCTGAACGACGACATGAATAACATACAGCTGGCGGGTTATACACTGTATCGGCAGGATATAACAGCAGCCTCTGGTAAGACAAGGGGTGGCGGTCTATGTATATTTGTAAACAACAGCTGGTGCATGATATCTAAGGAAGTCTCAAGGTTTTGCTCGCCTGAGGTAGAGTATCTCTTTATAAGCTGTACCACACGATCTACCAAGAGAGGTTTCATCTATATTCTTCGTAGCTGTCTATTTACCACCACAAACCGATGCTTGCACTAAGACCGTACTCAATGAACTGTATACGGCCATAAGCAAACAGGAAAACGCTCATCCAGAGGCGGCGCTCCTAGTGGCTGGGGACTTCAATACAGGGAAACTTAAATCAGTTTTACCTCATTTCTACCAGCATGTTAAATGTGCAACCAGAGGCGAAAAAACTCTAGACCACCTTCACTCCACACACAAAGACGCGTACAACGCTCTCCCTCACACTCCATTTGGCAAATCTGACCATCATTCTATCCTCCTGATTCCTGCTTACAAGCAAAAACTAAAGCAGGAAGCACCAATAAAAAAAGTGGTCAGATGAAGCAGATGCTAAGCTATAGGACTGTTTTGCCAGCACAGACTGGAATATGTTCCGGGATTCTTCCGATAGCATTGAGGAGTACACCACATCAGTCACTGGCTTCATCAATAAGTGCATTGATGACGTCGTCCCCACAGTGACTGTACGTACATATCCCAACCAGAAGCCATGGATTACAGGCAACATCCACACTGAGCTAAAGGGTAGAGCTGCCGCTTTCAAGGAGCGGGACTCTAACCCGGAAGCTTTTAAGAAATCCCGCTATGCCCTCCGACGAACCATCAAACAGGCAAAGAGTCAATACAGGACTAAGATCGAATCGTACTATCAAATAAAATAAAATAAAATTTTATTTGTCACATACATGTGTTTAGCAGATGTTATAGCGGGTGTAGCGAAATGCTTGTGCTTCTAGCTCCGACAGTGCAGTAATATCTAACAATTTCACAACATATACCCAATACACACAAAAAAGTAAGGAATGGGATTTAAGAATATATACATATATGGACAAGCAATGACAGAGCGGCATGGACTAAGATACAGAATAATATTATAGAATAGAATGCAGTATATACATATGAGATGAGTATTGCAAGATATGTAAACAATATTAAAGTGACTAGTGTTCCCTTTCTTAAAGTGGCCAGTGATTTCAATAGGCAGCAGCAGCCTCTAATGTGCTAGTGATGGCTATTTAACAGTCTGATGGCCTTGAGATAGAAGCTGTTTTTCATTCTCTCGGTCCCAGCTTTGATGCACCTGTACTGACCTCGCCTTCTGGATGATAGCGGGGTGAACAGGCAGTGGCTCGGGTGGTTGATGTCCTTGATGATCTTTTTGGCCTTCCTGTGACATCGAGTGCTGTATGTGTCTTGGAGGGCGGGTAGTTTGCCCCCGGTAATGCGTTCGGCAGACCGCACCACTACACGCTCGTCGGATGTAGCAGGGCTTGCAAACTATTACAGACTACAAAGGGAAGCACAGCCGCGAGCTGCCCAGTGACACAAGCCTACCAGACGAGCTAAATTACTTCTATGCTCTCTTCGAGGCAAGTAACACTGAAACATGCATGAGAGCATTAGCTGTTCCTGACGACTGTGTGATCATTCTCTCCGTAGCCGATGTGAGTAAGACCTTTAAACAGGTCAACATTCACAAGGCCGCAGGGCCAGACGGATTAACAGGATGTGTACTCCGAGCATGCGCTGACCAACTGGCAAGTGTCTTCACTGACATTTTCATCCTCTCCCTGTCTGAGTCTGTAAACCAACATGTTTCAAGCAGACCACCATAGTCCCTGTGCCCAAGAACAATAAGCCACACTGATCCTCAACACGGGGGCCCTCAGGGGTGCGTGCTCAGTCCCCTCCTGTACTCCCTGTTCACTCATGACTGCATGACCAGGCACGACTCCAACACCATCATGTTTGCCAATGACACAACTGTGGTAGGCCTGATCACCGACAACGACGAGACAGCCTATAGGGAGAATGTCAGAGACCTGGCCGTGTGGTGCCAGGACAACAACCTCTCCCTCAACGTGATCAAGACAAAGGAGATGATTGTGGACTACAGGAAAAAGAAGAGGACCGAGCACGACCCCATTCTCATCGACAGGGCTGTAGTGGAGCAGGTTGAGAGCTTCAAGTTCCTTGGTGTCCACATCACCAACAAACTAACATGGTCCAAGCACACCAAGACAGTCGTGAAGAGGGCACGACAAAACCTATTCCCCCTAAGGAGACTGAAAAGATTTGGCATGGGTCCTCAGATCCTCAAAAGGTTCTAGAGCTGTACCATCGAGAGCATCCTGACTGGTTGCATCACCGCCTGGTATGGCAACTGCTTGACTTCCGACCGTAAGGCACTACAGAGGGTAGTGCGTACGGCCCAGTACATCACTGGGGCCAAGCTTCCTGCCATCCAGGACCTCTTTACCAGGCGGTGTCAGAGGAAGGCCCTAGAAATTGTCAAAGACTCCAGCCACCCTAGTCATAGACTGTTCTCTCTGCTACCGCACGGCAAGCGGTACCGGAGCGCCAAGTCTAGGTCCAAGAGGCTTCTAAACAGCTTCTACCCCCAAGCCATAAGATTCTTGAACATCTAATCAAATTGGTACTCAGACTATTTGCATTACCCCCCCCTCACTTTAATAACTCTACCTACATGTACATATTACCTCAATTACCTCTACTAACCGGTGCCCCCGCACATCAATCAATCAATCAATTTTATTTTATATAGCCCTTCTTACATCAGCTAATATCTCGAAGTGCTGTACAGAAACCCAGCCTAAAACCCCAAACAGCTAGTAATGCAGGTGTAGAAGCACGGTGGCTAGGAAAAACTCCCTAGAAAGGCGAAAGCCTAGGAAGAAACCTAGAGAGGAACCAGGCTATGAGGGGTGGCCAGTCCTCTTCTGGCTGTGCCGGGTGGAGATTATAACAGAACCATGCCAAGATGTTCAAAAATGTTCATAAGTGACAAGCATGGTCAAATAATAATCAGGAATAAATCTCAGTTGGCTTTTCATAGCCGATCATTAAGAGTTGAAAACAGCAGGTCTGGGACAGGTAGGGGTTCCATAACCGCAGGCAGAACAGTTGAAACTGGAATAGCAGCAAGGCCAGGCGGACTGGGGACAGCAAGGAGTCACCACGGCCGGTAGTCCCGACGTATGGTCCTAGGGCTCAGGTCTCTCAGTTGGCTTTTCATAGCCGATCATTAAAGAGTTGAAAACAGCAGGTCTGGGACAGGTAGGGGTTTCGTAGCCGCAGGCAGAACAGTTGAAACTGGAATAGCAGCAAGGCCAGGCGGACTGGGGACAGCAAGGTGTCATCATGCCCGGTAGTCCTGACGTATGGTCCTAGGGCTCAGGTTCTCAGAGAGAAAGAGAGAACGAGAGAATTAGAGAGAGCATACTTAAATTCACACAGGACACTGGATAAGACAGGAGAAGTACTCCAGGTATAACCAACTAACCCCAGCCCCCCGACACATAAACTACTGCAGCATAAATACTGGAGGCTGAGACAGGAGCGGTCCGGAGACACTGTGGCCCCATCCGAAGAAACCCCGGACAGGGCCAAACAGGAAGGATATAACCCCACCCACTCCGCCAAAGCACAGCCCCCGCACCACTAGAGGGATATCCCCAACCACCAACTTACAATCCTGAGACAAGGCCGAGTATAGCCCACAGAGGTCTCCACCACAGCACAAACCAAGGGGGGGCGCCAACCCAGACAGGAAGATCACGTCAGTAACTCAACCCACTCAAGTGACGCACCCCTCCCAGGGACGGCATGAAAGAGCACCAGCAAGCCAGTGACTCAGCCCCTGCAACAGGGTTAGAGGCAGAGAACCCCAGTGGAGAGGGGAACCGGCCCGGCAGAGACAGCAAGGGCTGTTCGTTGCTCCAGCCTTTCCGTTCACCTTCACACTCCTGGGCCAGACTACACTCAATCATATGACCTACTGAAGAGATAAGTCTTCAGTAAAGACTTAAAGGTTGAGACCGAGTCTGCGTCTCTCACATGGGTAGGCAGACTGTTCCATAAAAATGGAGATCTATAGGAGAAAGCCCTGCCTCCCGCTGTTTGCTTAGAAATTCTAGGGACAATTAGGAGGCCTGCGTCTTGTGACCGTAGCGTACGTATTGGTATGTACGGCAGGACCAACTCGGAAAGATAGGTAGGAGCAAGCCCATGTAACGCTTTATAGGTTAACAGTAAAACCTTGAAATCAGCCCTTGCCTTAACAGGAAGCCAGTGTAGGGAAGCTAGCACTGGAGTAATATGATCAAATTTCTTGGTTCTAGTCAGGATTCTAGCAGCCGTATTTAGCACTAACTGAAGTTTATTTAGTGCTTTATCCGGGTAGCCGGAAAATAGAGCATTGCAGTAGTCTAACCTAGAAGTAACAAATACATTGACTCGGTACCGGTACCCCCTGTATATAGCCTCGCTGTTGTTATTTTACTGCTGCTCTTTAAGTATTTTTTACTTTTATTTCTCATTATTTTATTTTTTATTTTTTAATTTTTTAATTTTTGTTATATTCTTTCTTAAAACTGCATTGTTAGTTAAGGGCTTGTAAGTAAGCATTTCACTGTAAGGTCTACACCTGTTGTATTTGGCGCATGTGACAAAAATAATTTGATTTGATTTGATTTCATCACTGCTTGGTATTCGACCGCTACAGAGGGTAGTGCATAAGTAAATCACTGGGGTCAAGCTCCCTGCCATCCAGGACATATATACCAGGCGGTGTCAGGAAGGCCCTAAAAATTGTCAAAGACTCCAGCCACCCAAGTCATAGACTGTTCTCTCTGCTACCGCACAGCAAGCGGTACCGATGCACCAAGTCTGGAACCAACAGGACCCTGAACGGCTTCTACCCCCAAGCCATAAGACTAGAAATAGTTAACCAAATAGCTACCCGGACTATCTGCATTCACCCTTTTTGCACTAACTCTTTTTACGCTGCTGCTACTGTTTATTATCTATCCTGTTGCCTAGTCACTTTACCCCTACATACACTACATGACCAAAGATATGTGGACACTTACTCGTCGAACATCTCATTCTAAAATCATGGACATTAATATGGGGTTGGTCCCCCCTTTGCTGCTATAACAGCCTCCACTCTTCTGGCAAGGCTTTCAACTAGATGTTGAAATGACGCTGCGGGGACTTGCTTCCATTCAGCCACAAGAGCATTAGTGAGGTCGGGCACTTAATGTTGGGCGATTAGGCCTGGCTCGCAGTCCACATTCCAATTCATCCCAAAGGTGTTCGATGGGGTGGAGGTCAGGGCTCTGTGCAGGCTAGTCAAGTTCTTTCACACTGATCTCGACAAACCATTCCTGTACAGACCTCGCTTTGTACACAGGGGCATTGTCATGCTGAAACAGGAAAGGGCGTTCCCCAAACGGTTGCCACAAAGTTGGAAGCACAGAATCATCTAGAATGTCATTGTATGCTGTAGTGTTAATATTTCCCTTCCCTGGAACTAAGGGGCCATGATAAACAGCTCCAGACCATTATTCCTCCTCCACCAAACTTTACAGTTGGCACTATGCATTGTGGCAGTTAGCGTTGTCTTTGCATCCGCCAAACCCAGATTTGTCCGTCTGACTGCCAGATGGTGCTGACGTTGCTTCCAGAGGCAGTTTGGAACTCGGTAGTGAGTGTTGCAACCGAGGACAGACAATTTTTATGCCGTACATACTTCAGCACCCGGCGGTCCCGTTCTGTGAGCTTGTGTGGCCTACCACTTTGCGGCTGAGCCGTTGTTGCTCCTAGACGTTTCCACTTCACAATAACAACACTTACAGTTGACGAACTGACTTGTACGAAACGTGGCATCCTATGACGGTGCCACGTTGAAAGTCACTGAGCTCTTCAGTAAGGCCATTCTACTGACAATGTTTGTCTCTGGAGATTGCATGGCTGTGTGCTCGATTTTATACACCTGTCAGCAACAGGTGTGGCTGAAATAGCCGAATCCACTCATTTGAATGTCCACATACTTTTGTGTATATATATATTGTATCTACCTCAATTACCTCGTACCCCTGCACATCGAGTCAGTACTGGTACCATGTGTATATAGCCAAGTTATCGTTACTCATTGTGTATTTATTCCTTGTGTTATTATTTTTCTATATTTTTCTCTCAGCATTGTTGGTAGGGGCCGTAATTAAGCATTTCACTGTTAGTCTACACCTGTTGTTTACCAAGCATGTGACAAATAAATGTTTCATTTTATTTGGTAGAGCATGGCGCTTGCAACGTCACGATTGTGGGTTCGATTCCCGAGCCCACCCATACGTAAAAAATGTACGCACACTTAACTTTGGGTCATTTTGGATAAAAGCATCTGCTAAATGGCTTATATTAAGACAAAGGACTCCAAAAATTATCCAGACTCCAGGCTGAACAGTTGGTTCTTCTTAGATTAAAATAGAGTGATTGATGATACCCACTGTGGATAAATGAAACCCTTCCTTAATGCCTCTAGACCAGACAGATTCTGGAGGAGCTGACTGAACTGCCTGTGATGGTGGAACTGGCCTCTGACTTCCTGGACCGCATCACTCCTGTCTTTAGAGATGACGTCTGCTTCTTCATCAGCCAGTCTGGTACGTGAGACTGCACATTATCTGGTCAGATATGGTGCTTGCTGCGATCGATTGTGCTTTATTTCACAAGATGCTACGACTCCACCCCCTCCAGGTGAGACAGCAGACACCCTGATGGCGCTGCGTTACTGTCAGGGCCGCGGGGCTCTGACGGTGGGCGTCACCAACACAGTGGGCAGCTCCATCTCCAGGGAGACAGACTGTGGCGTTCACATCAACGCCGGCCCTGAGATCGGCGTGGCCAGCACCAAGGTACAACACCACCACCACACAGGATAGCCTCAGTTAATGTGAGCTCAGTGGTGTTGGACTGAGCACGGCGACTATATTGATATAATGATTCACATGTGTACCTAGGAGATGGTGTACTGTGTTTATGTGAGTGCCTGGTAGACTAGAGTTTGTGTATGACTGCTCACAGTGCCCCATACGTTCTCCAGGCGTACACTAGTCAGTTTGTGGCCCTCACCATGTTTGGTCTGATGATGAGTGAGGACAGGATCTCCCTGCAGAAGAGGAGACTGGAGATCATCAATGGCATGAGGATGCTGCCAGGTCAGCCTCACTCTCTGTGCCTCTAGTTACCCCACTTATAACCTCCACCCCTCTCATAGCCCCTGTCAACTCCTTATCTATCAACCTCTATCCACCCCTCTCATTTTCAACTCTCCTATCTGTCTGTCTGTCTGTCTGTCTGTCTGTCTATAACCTCTAGCGACCCCTCTCATTTTACACTCCTTATCTGTCTATCTCCAATGAATTCCCTCACTGTGACATTCTTGTGAGCTAATGCAGAATGTGTATTGTGTTCCTCTCGTTAGGGTTCAGGTTAAAGTGCATATATTATATTATTCATGTGTATTGTGTTCCTCTCGTTAGGGTTCGGGTTAAAGTGCATATATTATATTATTCATGTGTATTGTGTTCCTCTCGTTAGGGTTCGGGTTAAAGTGCATATATTATATTATTCATGTGTATTGTGTTCCTCTCGTTAGGGTTCGGGTTAAAGTGCATATATTATATTATTAATGTGTATTGTGTTCCTCTCCTTATGGTTTGGGTTAAAGTGCATATATTATATTATTCATGTGCGTTATGTTCATCTCCTTAGGGTTGATTAAGGAGGTTCTGACTCTGGACGACCAGATCAGAAGCATTGCAAACGAGCTGTACCAGCAGAGGTCCCTGCTGGTTATGGGCCGGGGATACAACTATGCCACTTGTATGGAAGGGGCACTGGTGAGCACTGCACTCTTCAGCAGGGTAGAGCAGGGCTCTCCAACCCTGTTCCTGGAGAGCTACCCTCCTGTAGGTTTTAACTCCAACCCTGTTCCTGGAGAGCTACCCTCCTGTAGGTTTTCACTCCAACCCTGTTCCTGGAGAGCTACCCTCCTGTAGGTTTTAACTCCAACCCTGTTCCTGGACAGCTACCCTCCTGTAGGTTTTAACTCCAACCCTGTTCCTGGAGAGCAACCCTCCTGTAGGTTTTCTCTCCAACCCTGTTCCTGGAGAGCTACCCTCCTGTAGGTTTTCACTCCAACCCTGTTCCTGGAGAGCTACCCTCCTGTAGGTTTTAACTCCAACCCTGTTCCTGGAGAGCAACACTCCTGTAGGTTTTCTCTCCAACCCTGTTCCTGGAGAGCTACCCTCCTGTAGGTTTTAACTCCAACCCTGTTCCTGGAGAGCTACCCTCCTGTAGGTTTTAACTCCAACCCTGTTTCTGGAGAGCTACCCTCCTGTAGGTTTTAACTCCAACCCTGTTCCTGGAGAGCGACCCTCCTGTAGGTTTTAACTCCAACCCTGTTTCTGGAGAGCTACCCTCCTGTAGGTTTTAACTCCAACCCTGTTCCTGGAGAGCGACCCTCCTGTAGGTTTTCTCTCCAACCCTGTTCCTGGAGAGATACCCTCCTGTGGGTTTTCACTCCAACCCTGTTCCTGGAGAGCACCCTCCTGTAGGTTTTAACTCCAACCCTGTTCCTGGACAGCTACCCTCCTGTAGGTTTTCACTCCAACCCTGTTCCTGGAGAGCTACCCTCCTGTAGGTTTTAACTCCAACCCTGTTCCTGGACAGCTACCCTCCTGTAGGTTTTAACTCCAACCCTGTTCCTGGAGAGCAACCCTCCTGTAGGTTTTCTCTCCAACCCTGTTCCTGGAGAGCTACCCTCCTGTAGGTTTTAACTCCAACCCTGTTCCTGGAGAGCAACACTCCTGTAGGTTTTCTCTCCAACCCTGTTCCTGGAGAGCTACCCTCCTGTAGGTTTTCACTCCAACCCTGTTCCTGGAGAGCAACCCTCCTGTAGGTTTTCTCTCCAACCCTGTTCCTGGAGAGCTACCCTCCTGTAGGTTTTCACTCCAACCCTGTTCCTGGAGAGCTACCCTCCTGTAGGTTTTAACTCCAACCCTGTTCCTGGAGAGCAACACTCCTGTAGGTTTTCTCTCCAACCCTGTTCCTGGAGAGATACCCTCCTGTAGGTTTTCACTCCAACCCTGTTCCTGGAGAGCAACCCTCCTGTAGGTTTTAACTCCAACCCTGTTCCTGGAGAGCAACCCTCCTGTAGGTTTTAACTCCAACCCTGTTCCTGGAGAGCTACCCTCCTGTAGGTTTTAACTCCAACCCTGTTTCTGGAGAGCTACCCTCCTGTAGGTTTTAACTCCAACCCTGTTCCTGGAGAGCGACCCTCCTGTAGGTTTTAACTCCAACCCTGTTTCTGGAGAGCTACCCTCCTGTAGGTTTTAACTCCAACCCTGTTCCTGGAGAGCGACCCTCCTGTAGGTTTTCTCTCCAACCCTGTTCCTGGAGAGCTACCCTCCTGTGGGTTTTCACTCCAACCCTGTTCCTGGAGAGCACCCTCCTGTAGGTTTTAACTCCAACCCCAGTTGTAACTTATGCCGGGCGTGCGCCACATGACTTTGAAAATCCTAACATTGCTGAGCCTCTCACATTAAACAACCGTCTTTCCTGTAGTTTTCTGACTACACGCTAAACGATGTAGTCACACACTGTAAGATTCTTCACTTGGTCGTGAGGATTCTCCATACAACGCTGTCTCGCCAAAACAATGATGTGATGATGTGAACAGATTGTTTACGTAGCTAGAATGAGCTGTGGCTCAAAGCAGCCTCATAAACGTCTTCAGTCAGACATTCACACTTGCCATACAGAGTTTAAATATCTAGCCAAGACATTTTGAATTGAATAATATTGCTTGTGAACTTCAGAGCTGTAACGATTTGATGCTTTGGCTAAGGACAAGTACAAACGCACACTAGTAGTAGTCATCTCTCCGGCTGGAGACTCTACACAGTCTGTGTGATGCGATACGTCATCCTCTTTGGTTTCTTCTCTGGCGAGCTCTCATTGTCTATAGCTGATCACTGTTCTCAAAACGTGTCCTTGCACATCTTACACTACAAGCGCATTGCAGATTTATTTTATTATTATTTGAAAATATCGGGACGGCTCAAAGACGTGATCGGTACCTCTCAGATTGCGTCTCTGACCCATTCACATTAAACAAGCGTCGGTGACGGCCGGGTGCCACGAGTAGCCAACCACATGGGGATTTTGTCTCCGATCTCTAAAACTTGTCTGGGACAGCTAAATCGGGGCCAAAATCATGTAGTGTACGCCAGCTTAACCAGATTTTATTTAACCTTTATTTAACTAGGCAAGTCAGTTAAGAACAATGATGGCCTACCCTGGCCAAACCCGGACGACGCTGGGCCAATTGTGCGCCGCCCTATGGGACTTCCAATCATGTGATACAGCCTGGAATCGAACCAGGGTCTGTAGTGACGCCTCTAGCACTGAGAGGCAGTGCCTTAGACCGCTGCACCCAGCTAATTATTAGAATCAGGTGCGCTAGATTAGGGTTGGAGTGAAAACCTACAGTACAGTAGCTCTCCAGGAACAGGGTTGGAGTTAAAACCTACAGGAGGGTAGCTCTCCAGGAACAGGGTTGGAGTTAAAACCTACAGGAGGGTATCTCTCCAGGAACAGGGTTGGAGTTAAAACCTACAGGAGGGTATCTCTCCAGGAACAGGGTTGGAGTTAAAACCTACAGGGTATCTCTCCAGGAACTGGGTTGGAGTTAAAACCTACAGGGTATCTCTCCAGGAACAGGGTTGGAATTAAAACCTACAGGGTATCTCTCCAGGAACTGGGTTGGAGTTAAAACCTACAGGGTATCTCTCCAGGAACAGGGTTGGAGTTAAAACCTACAGGGTATCTCTCCAGGAACAGGGTTGGAGTTAAAACCTACAGGGTATCTCTCCAGGAACAGGGTTGGAGTTAAAACCTACAGGGTATCTCTCCAGGAACAGGGTTGGAGTTAAAACCTACAGGGTATCTCTCCAGGAACTGGGTTGGAGTTAAAACCTACAGGGTATCTCTCCAGGAACAGGGTTGGAGTGAAAACCTACAGGGCATCTCTCCAGGAACAGGGTTGGAGTTAAAACCTACAGGGTATCTCTCCAGGAACAGGGTTGGAGTTAAAACCTACAGGGTATCTCTCCAGGAACAGGGTTGGAGTTAAAACCTACAGGGTATCTCTCCAGGAACTGGGTTGGAGTTAAAACCTACAGGGTATCTCTCCAGGAACAGGGTTGGAGTTAAAACCTACAGGAGGGTAGCTGTCCAGGAACAGGGTTGGAGTTCAAACCTACAGGAGGGTAGCTGTCCAGGAACAGGGTTGGAGTTAAAACCTACAGGAGGGTAGCTCTCCAGGAACAGGGTTGGGGAGCCTCGGGGTAGGGAGATGGCTTTCACATTTCAAATAACTCTCGGGGAATCAGATGGCTTCATCAACTATCGTTTATATCTTCCTGTTACAGAAAATCAAAGAGATCACGTACATGCACTCAGAGGGCATCCTGGCTGGGGAGCTGAAGCACGGTCCCCTGGCTCTCATTGACAAACACATGCCTGTCATCATGATCATCATGAAAGACGCCTGCTACACCAAGTGTCACAACGCTCTGCAGCAGGTCACTGCACGCCAGGTGAGACAAACACATAGAGTATACACACAGAGAGGGGGGGGGGGGGACTCTCTCCCTCTCTCTGACTTTGACATTAAAGTAGCTTTTGTACCCCTGCTATTCAAAAATAATTCACCTGACGGAATATCACAATGGACAGAAATAGTTTAATGATTATATCATTATTGATGCTATTTTCCCCTTTCCTCTCAGGGGCGGCCCATTATCCTGTGTTGCCAGGACGACCCTGAGATCACTAAGAATGCTTACAAGACCATTGAGTTGCCACAGACAGTGGACTGCCTTCAGGGCATCCTCAGTGTCATACCTCTCCAGCTCATGTCCTTCCACTTGGCTGTGCTTCGAGGATACGATGTAAGTCACCAGGCCCCAATTGTCCTCTGTTACAGCCGACAGCAATCATAGCATGTGTTGTGTCTGAGGGTGTTTTAAAAAAAGCTGTGTGCATGCTGTGTGTGTGTGTGTGAGACCTTAACACTAATGTTGATTTTCTTTCCGTCTTCTTCTCAGGTGGACTGCCCCAGGAACCTAGCCAAGTCTGTGACAGTGGAGTAACTACTGCAACTACTAGTTTCAAACCAGTCAAAATACCGTAGTGCAGTCACACGTCTTTCTCTGTACTGTGTGTGTGTCTGTGTGTTGGCAGGTACTGAATTTGTACTTTTCGCGCCGTATTTATCAGGGTTGGGGTCAATTTGAATTGAAGGCAGTCAACTGAAATTCCAATTAAATGAGAGAAAATGTTGCATCTATTTTCAATGACTTTTCAATCAACTTAAAAGGAAGAGCTATTTATGTCAAAAGTTTTAACATTTGGGGATTTTAAATTCAAATCCTGAATTTACTGACTTCAATTTGAATTGACCCCAACCCTGGTATTTATGATAGATGTTAAACTCTGAAGATGAAATTTGTCGTGACTAAAGTGGTATGTTGGAGTTCTATCAGTGAGTTAAATTCAATGACGTTTACTCAATAAGTGCCTTGTGAATGTTTTTTTTTTTTTTTTTTTTTTTTATATACATAAGGAAGGGACATCTATATTATATTCTGTTTACTGCTCTGCACTGAACCAAAGGAACAATGTCAGAGCCTATTGTTAACATTTTGTCTAGAAATGTTTATAGTTGTGCAATATGTAGACTGACAGGGACTTGGTGTTTGTTTGTGATAGCGCCCACATCATTTTAATTTGCATGAAGCTTACTATACCTTTTTAAACAGTGAAGGAACAATGACTCTTAACATTACAGAAGGTAGAGAGATAATACACAGACTGCTGTTGGCTACATGGACAAGTTGTCATTAGAAGTTCTCTTTACAACGGGAAAATATCTGAGTACTTTTGAGGCTGTTACTGTATAACACCCTTATCATATGCAAACTATGTTAGACCAATCACTTGGACATGTACATTGCAATATATTTTTTAAAATTGTAGATATTTATTGTATTTTATATCTGATTATTTAGGTGAAGTCTTACTTGTCTAATTTTGAATAGGCCAGAATCTGTCCCCTAATCTTTCGCTATGTATATTACTTTTTTAAATACAATTATTTTTTACCCTTTATGTTGTGTGATGGATTCCACCTCAGATAGTGCTAGCTGAATTAAGTCCGATATACTCTTGATTTGATTTCATCTATATATACAGTACCAGTCAAAATATTTGGACACACCTACTCATTCAAGGGTTTTCTTTATTTTTACTATTTTCTACATTGTAGAATAACATCACAACTATTAAATAACACATATGGAATAATGTAGTAACCAAAAAAGTGTTAAACAAATAAAAATGTATTTGAGATTTGAGATTCTTCAAATAGCTACCCTTTGCCTTGATGACAGCTTTGCACACTTGGCATTCTCTCAACTAGCTTCACCTGGAATACTTTTCCAACAGTCTTGAAGGAGTTCCCACATATGCTGAGCACTTGTTGGCTGCTTTTCCTTCACTCTGCGGTCCGAATCATCCCAAACAAACTCAATTTGGTTGAGGTCGGGGGATTGTGGAGGCCAGGTCATCTGATGCAGCACTCCATCACACTCCTTTTTGGTAAAATAGCCCTTAAACAGCCTGGAGGTGTGTTGGGTCATTGTCCTGTTGAAAAACAAATGATAGTCCCACTAAGCCCAAACCAGATGGGATGGCATATCGCTGCAGAATGCTGTGGTAGCCATGCTGGTTAAGTGTCCCTTGAATTCTAAATAAATAACATTCTAGTCATTTAGCAGACGCTCTTATCCAGAGCAACTTACACAATAAATTAGGGTTAAGTGCCTTGCTCAAGGGCACATCAACAGATTTTTCACCTAGTCGGCTCGGGGATTAGAACCAGCAACCTTTTGATTACTGGCACAACGCTCTTAACCACTAAGCTACCTGCCGCCCAGACACAGACAATGTCACCGGCAAAGCACCCTCACACCATAACACCTCCTCCTCCATGCTTTACGGTGGGAACTACACATGTGGAGATCATCCGTTCACCAACACCGCGTCTCACAAAGACACGGCGGTTGGAACCAAAAATCTCACATTTCGACTCCAGACCAAAGGACACATTTCCACCGGTCTAATATCCATTGCTCTTGTTTTTTTTGCCCAAGCAGGTATCTTCTTCTTATTGGTGTCCTTTAGTAGTGGTTTCTTTGCAGCAATTCGACCATGAAGGCCTGATTTACACAGTCCATTCTGAACAGTTGATGTTGAGATGTGTCTGTGACTTGAACTCTGTGAATAATTTTTGGGGGATGCAATTTCTGAGGCTGGTAACTCTAATGAACTTATCCTCGGTAGCAGAGGTAACTCTGGGTCTTCTATTTCTGTGGCAGTCCTCATGAGTGCCAGTTTCATCATAGCGCTTGATGGTTTTTGCGACTGCACTTGAAGAAACTTTAAAAGTTCTTGAAATGTTCCGTAATTGACTGACCTTCATGTCTTAAAGTAATGATGGACTGTCGTTTCTCTTTGCTTATTTGAGCTGTTCTTGCCATAATATGGACTTGGTCTTTTACCAAATAGGGCTATTTTCTGTATACCCCCTCCTACCTTGTCACAACACAACGGGCCCTGTGTAGCTCAGTTGGTAGAGCATGGTGCTTGCAACGCCAGGGTTGTGGGTTTGATTCCCACGGGGGGCCAGTATGATAAACAAAACAAAAACATGTATGTGCTCATTAACTGTAAGTCGCACTGGATAAGAGCGTCTGCTAAATGACTAAAAAATAGAAAAACTTTTTAAAAAATGATTTGCTCAAACGCATTAAGAAGGAAAGACATTCCACAAATTAACTTTTAAGAAGGCACACCTGTTAATTTAAATGCATTCCAGGTGACTACCTCATGAAGCTGGTTGAGAGAATGCCAACAGTGTGCAAAGTTGTCATCAAGGCAAAGGTTGGCTATTTGAAGAATCTCAAATATAAAATATAATTTGATTAGTTTAACACTTTTTTGGTTACTACATGATTCCATATGTGTTATTTCATAGTTTTGATGTCTTCACTATTATTCTACAATGTAAACATAGTAAAAATAAAGAAAAACCCTTGAATGAGTAGGTGTGTCCAAACTTTTGACTGGTAGTGGATATCCCCATGAATAATATGTAACAAATATTTATAAAAAAATAAACAATTATTCACATTATTTTTGTTAATGTGTTTTATTTTGAAATCTTTAGTATGCAACATGAAGTGTTTGCACCAATGATGTATATAAACCCTGGATTGCAAATGCTATGGATTGGCCATTGAGAGGCTTTGAACCCACCTGTCGGCCATATTGTCACTCCCCAGTAGGAGCAGACCTCCATAGGTATTAATGAAATTATACAGTATTTCAATTAAATGTTTTAAGGGAAAAATTACATGTATTTAGTATTTTCTTGATGTAGTGGGGACAGAAACATTAGTAATCTCAAAAAATATATTAAGGAACATTTTAATATTGTACTTTTTTTATGTTTAGCTCACATAATATAATTTAAAAGTATGCATTAAAGTGTCTGTAATAGAACAAACGTGGCAAAAACGAATGTAGACATTGATAAATGCATTTCTATAGCTTCCAAAATATGTTTTACAAAGGTGAGGGAGTGCTAAGATGGACGCGCGGTGGCTTCAACACAGCACCCCCTATTAGTCTTCTAGTGTATATATAAATCATTGGTTCGTACTCGCAGACAGCATCATCTATTTTGGCACTGTTGTTTGTGTGAGTTTGTGAACCGTCTGTCGCGATTTGTAGTTACAATATAACAAACTACTGTAGCTACATTGTATCAATTAACGTGTTTACTGCTACGCGATTACGTCATGCACGCTCGATCGTGGCCACTCGTGGTACTGGGTGGAATTGTCCCAGCAGCACCACTCCGTCTGCCTCCGCCCACAAGTCATGCTACGGACAGGGCTGCAACATTTTCAGCCAAACTACAAGGAAACATAAACGCAAAGTCGCCAATTTCACTGAACATACCAAGTTGAACGATTCTTCTTCTAGACACATCTGGTGGCGCGACATTTCCGCTGGTTAGCGGGTGTACGCATGGGAGTGATCCGGCAAAAGCAAAGGCAGAAGGTAAATCAGGATATCGTTTTCATCCAGATTGTTCTTTGGCGCACTGTCTCCTGTGACTGGTACATTTACTGTCACTTTAGCTTTTCTATCGAGAAAGAAATTACAGGAATGAAATACAAAATTCTGATACCGATAGCATTGAATATGTGAATAAGATACAAAACCTGTTAGTCTAACTTATAGAGAATACTGTACATCTGAATAGGTTTGGCCTTTGTAGCTGGCTACCTGGGTTGGACGTGTCATGATGTCGGTAAAGCACGCATACTGAGTCATTCATTAGACTACAATCAGTCTGTGCAATGCATCCAGGTAGCCTATTGAGGACGAAGTCAAATTCCTCAATGTACAGTGACTGTGTGCCTGAGGTATAAAATGTTTGGCAACACTTACACAGATTTTGTCCTAGGGTAATTATTAGTAGGGTGTAGAATACTTTGTCTACAAATTCAGGTAGAATCATAGTTATAGTCCAAAGTAGGCTAAATTGTAACTACAGAGTTATTACATAGGTTATTATTATTACTACAGTGGTCTGGTGTACAGTAATGTGTGCTCGAATGTTTTGTAGCTAATTAGCAAAATATTTTAAATATTTGCATTATGTAAATGCGAGAAAGTAAAGCATTATGACGTTCAGCTTCAAATAATATTTGGTTATTAGGCCTACTGAAAAGCCTGACCAATCCGAGCTAGGCCTACAGTTGTTTAGCTCACCCATGTCATCTTCCACAACACAGATGCCCTATAATCAGTTCTGACCACTAGATCGTATTATTTACGCAGTTGGCCACTGCGGGGTCATATCTGACCCGTGGAATGAACCTGTGGGTTACAGTTGGCAGCTGCCCATTGCGCCATTGCTGAGGGACCATGAGGCGTTTGTAGGTCACCATCTATCTACTAACTAGCCACAAGACTCTCGGCATACCAGTGGAGCTGTCTGCCCTTACCAATGTGTGTGTGTGAGAGAGAGAGAGAGAGAGAGAGAGAGAGAGAGAGAGAGAGAGAGAGAGAGAGAGAGAGAGGAGTGCATGCATTCGCGTGTCTAACATAGGGTTGACTGCAATATTATTCCTGTATGTACGCATCTCTTACAGTTTTTTTCAATTGCTAACAAGCATCGGTCAATACTGAAGCCACTTTTTCAAAACTCTTCACACAGTCTGCATTACCAACATGCATCTTGGCCAAACAGTTAATCTCACCTCCAAAATACACTAAAACCACCAAAACACTTCAAACATGTCTCAAAATAAGCTTGTTCGACCATAACACTGGCAACAATTCTCACTCAGAAAGCATACATTGTCACTCATAACACACTGACCTAAAAACACTAACAACAGGGAGCATTACATAAATGATGAACTTTCCTCTTTGAAGTTTGAATGATTTTTCACATAAATCAGTATTTCATTATAGAATAAAAATGACACCATTTCACTTTATTGAGTGTACTAAAGTATATGTAACAAGAATGATTCAGAAATGCAGCAATTTGCTTCATTAGCCTTTATTCTTTCTATATCTTTGCATATAGTAATTTACTTGTGAAAAATAAAAAGTTGAAACAAAAAACAAATTCCTGAAATTCCAGGGCTGCAATAATAATTACAAAAACCCCATCAACAACATGTATAGTATAATCACTCATACTGTACAGTACTGTGGGGGTTCTAGTTCTCCCCCTCTCCTGCATTTGGCCACAAGTTCTCATCAACATCACATCTTATTTCTTCTCTGGCGATGCATCTTGGAAAGTATCTTCTGGAATGTCTAATCCAGTCCTGGCAGTCTTCAGGAGAAGTGTCTCCACACCCCACATTCATGGCATCCAGTAAGGACGTCTGGTCATGTGGATGGTGGTCATAAACCTTCCACCTCCACGCAGAGAAAAACTCCTCTATGGGGTTTAGGAAGGCGGAGTATGGAGGCAGGAATAGTACTGACATCCTGGGATGTGCAGCAAACCAGTCTATGACTGCAGCAGAGTGGTGGAATTCCACATTATCCCACACAGCAACGAAGGTAGGGGAGTTTCTTGCCCCTCTCTCCTCCGCTGGCACAAGTCGATTATGCAGGTCATCCAGAAAAGAAATGAGCCTCTCTGTATTGTAGGGGCCAATGAGTGGTTTGTGTAACAGCAAACCATCATTGGACAGTGCTGCACACATTGTGATGTTAGCTCCTCTCTGGCCTGGGACATCCACGGTTGCTCTCTGTCCAATCACATTTCTTCCCCTGCTTCATCCTTATTTTATGTTTCTCTGGCAATTGTCGTTGTGCTGACCGTATTCACATTCCCAAAAGTGATATTGTCTGCCACCACTCTTTCCCGAATTTCCCGCAGTTCTATTGCATTGTTGCCAATTACCATGTCAACAATGGCAATTTCCTGCACATCTGATAATATTCTGTCTCTCCCTCCTGTGGGAGGCAACCTTTGGATCCTACTGAAAAACACAAAACAATCAATATGTTTCAAAATGTCAGTACATGTAAAAATGTGAACATACTGTATTGTACTGTAATTTGTAGTTCAATTATCATTGAAGGATGCACATCCAGTGGCGGCTCCTGAAAAAATTCTCAGGAGGGGCAATTTTTCTGATGATTTAGGTGACCTACACACATTTAAAAAAAGATATGTCCAGCAACAACATGAAGACAGGGGCAGCATATAAGTCAATACCAGAAGCATTTATTGACTGATCTCAAAAGTGTTGGCTTACCAGGGTTGGTGGAGCCCTCAGTTTCATCTTTGCCTCGCAAAGCTAACTCAAACACTCCGCAAAACTTCACACACTGGATTAGCCGGCTGAGGATGTGGCGGTTCTTGCTAATGTCGTAGTAAATATATTTGTTATAGTGAATATGGAATATGATATGTTGAGTAAAATGTTGTGCTAAGATCTATTTAGGTCAGGAGCTGGTTATAAGTTCTGTTCCTATCCAATAACAATGGACAAAAGGGTCCTATCTTGTCAGCCTTGTCAGCAGGTGGCCAAGGACAACACCCACGCCATAGGCCTCTCAGTTCTTCCAACTCACGAGTTCTTGCTCTGAGGACACACACACACACAAACACACACACACACACATCATCACTGTTAAACACACACACACACACACACATCATCACTGTTAAACACACACACACACACACACACAAAAATCCCCTCTCTTAGGCTGAACATTTGAAGACAGAGAACCCGACTCAGAGCCAATGCAACAGTGACAGTAGCCTGCAGGGGACCTCGCCCAACTCATCAGGACCAATCAGAAGATCAGAACTACTAGATTGAACCTACTTCATTTATTGCATAAAATGTCTGCACACAATGTTTCGGGGCTCTCTTCAGATAATAATAATAATAATATGCCATTTAGCAGACGCTTTTATCCAGCGACTTACAGTCATGCGTGCATACATTTTTGTGTATGGGTGGTCCCGGGATCGAACCCACTACCTTGGCGTTACAAGCACCATGCTCTACCAGCTGAGCTACAGAAAGTGGATACTCATGGATGCGCATTGCAATTGTAAAATGTCAACACAATTGGAGACACCACGTCATTTTTGGAGACATGTTATTGACAGTAAACTATTGTAGATGCGACTGCTAACTAAATAAAACATTTTAGCTGGCTAGCTAATCATCTTAGCTAAATGTGGGGCAAACAATTCAGTTATTTACCGTTAATTTGAGGGATTGGGGTGAAAGAAATCGAGTTACATAGTGATACTTTACGATATACTGTATTGACAATATCGCAATATTTTAGCGCTAGTTGGCTGTACCTGCACCAAAACACCATTATTGTTCCTTCATAGCTTGTTCTCAATCTTTTCACATTGGGAGCAAATTTGTTTTCAGCACTTTTATTTCCATGACTGATCAAAACTCGTTCTCATGGCTTTCTGATCCCTCTGCAACAGACATATGGTGCGCAATAAAATCACAGTATCGAATTGCAATAACTATAGAATCATGAGACTCGCAATGCTGATGCATATATCTTATCGTGAGGTTCCTGGCAATTCCCAGCCCAAGTTCATTTGCCACAACAAATCTCTTCGCTAGCAAACGCGATGTCTTCTCCAAAACGGCAATGTGTCTCCAGCAATGTTTACTTTTTTGACGTTCTATGGCATCTCCACTTTCCAAGCATATATGACCACATGTAATATTTTGGTAAGTGATGCAAATAGTGAACTATGTAGGGCCAGGATGTAAAATATATGTAGCTGCAGCAATTTCTCTTATCTGATATGGTAAGTAATGGGGCTTAATTTATAGCTCCCTAAGAGTTTGACGAACGGGTCCGTGAACGCGATTCCAGATATATTTACCTCTGAATAAACTGCCTTTATTACACCATATCCACATCCAGTAAACTTGTGATTATCAACACTAACCTCATCGTTGTGGCGGCGGACAGCTAGCCTGTATCCCTCGTCATCCAGTTGAGTGAGTGGCAATGTCTTTTTCGTTCGTACCAATTTTTGGAAAATCCTCGGGTGTAGGACTTTCCGCCTTTAGTAGAAACCTGTTGAATTATTAAATTTGGTCTGGGAGGTCCTAATTGTTTCGTTGCCAATTTATCTCCATTTGTTCGCCGACAAAAAGGAACTTCTTTCAAACAATCCACTCTTTTCTCAGTTACGTTCATGGTTACGTAACGTATGACGAAGCGCGTAAGTGCAAGCCCACAGACACCCATTGAGATTGTATTGAAGGCTCTGAAATTTGAAAAAAATAGATTTTACATGGGAGTCTATTACAGACTTCTGGGCGATTTTCAACCTGACTGAAATCGCCCCAAAAGGGGGGGGAGCCATTTGAAGCACGACTTTAGCCTGATTCGACATTTAGTGGCAGTGTGGCACTGTGGCAGATCAGACGTATAGATTACAACACTGATAACTACTGTTGCCGTGATATAATTGATTAGAAAAAAAATCCCTTCCTTTTCCCGTTTGGCAGTGCGTCGCCCATATCGCCCTATTGAACAGGCCGCCCCTGTGCACATCTCACCTGTTGATTTTCTGGAAAATTCGTACTATTGGTGCAACTGTTGAACACTGAAGATTTGGTTGCATCCTTAAACCGGCCTCTCTCAAAGAGAGACCATGGTTTACAACATGGTCAATAATTGTGGCCCTTATCTCATCAGAGACCACCGCTCTTGGTCTTCCTCTCCTTTGTCCTCCACGCATTCTCCTTCTCCCTCTCCCTCTCCCTGCCACTCTTCTTTCCCCACCAACCTGTCTTCCTTGATCCATGTTTCCAAACTAAATCATTCCGAAGCCGTCCTCTTTCGTCTGTTTGGTAACGAGACTAAAAACAGGACACTTGGGTAGGCTTTCAGCTGAAATTGCAATCAGCTGTGTTTGGAATGATGAAATATTCTGCTGACATTTTCTATATGTTTCAATCTGGTTACTGCAGAAATGCACAACATTTGCCATCATTCTGTTTTGAATGTGTTTTTAACAGTTTTGGAAACTTAGCATTTGAAAACATGTGCTGCAAATATATAGTTTTGCAGGTGGTGGAGTATGAATGAGAAAATAGTTCATGGATTTCGGAGAATGTGGTCATTGAATGCATATTGTGTGAAAGCAATGAAAAATGATTCACAGTTTGGTCCACATACACTTCTGTTTTGCTGACTCTGTGAAGAGTTTTGACCATTTGACTTCAGTTTTGACCAATGGATGTTAGCAATTGAAAAAAAACTGTAACAGGTCTGCATGCTGTTAGTTGCTGCCGATCTGAGCTCTACCTGACAAGGATCAGGTGAAAAACAGCCTTGTCCTTCAGTCACAACAAGAAATAAGCTAATTTAACTGTGAATGTTCCAGGGGAGATTAATCATGGTGACGTTGCTGTTTTCTTCTTTGTTTTATTCACCCAGAACAGCACAGCTTTATAACTTGCATTTAAGATTCTTATGCAGATGTGGTGCTGTATGCCCAAGCAATACATCTGCTGCTCTGGGTAGAGTTCTGCTGCAGCCCACTAAGAGGGTACTGCTCACCCTGAGTCACATTCAGCATGCCCCTGCCCTGTCCATGTTATGGCTGACCGGTTCTGGGAACCATGCTAAGGGAGGAAACAAGATAGCGTCGTATCGCCCAAGGTTCCTCTATGTCATCCAGCATCATAGAGATTACTGTTATGGCCTTCAGGCACTCCGAAGAGAGATTGTGTGGGCCCTGGAACAGCGTTGTGTTTGTTGTGTGTGTGTGCGTGTGTGTGTGCCTGTGTGTGTGGGTCTATGTGTGTGCGTGTGTGTGTGTATGTGTGTGTGTGTGTGTGTGTGTGTGTGTTTGCCAGCTAATAACAGACAGTATGTCCCATGACTACATTATCATTTATTACACGCAGTCATGCAACTATAATGAAATAATGGTTCCACATGAATTGGTCTGTTATTTGTGAATCTTTCCTAATGTATAGTTCTTTCCCTCTCTACTCTAGAAGTAGTTGTAATCACAGTAGTGCTATAACATGGGCCCAACAACATAATCTGATATGATATTGGATGATATTATCATGATATTCAAATTCCTCTGTTTTCTCTCTCCTCAGGTTGTATCCTATTCGTTAGTGGCAGCCTGGTGGGAGGAGCCATGAGTGAGGGGGAGGGGCTCTTCCACAGCGTGCAGGTGGGTGACTCCACCTTCACTGTGCTGACCCGCTATCAGCAGCTCCGCGCCATCGGGTCTGGTGCCCAGGGCATTGTCTGGTGAGTGGGCATGGCGCTGCCACACTGTTATTTAAACTCCTCACATTCATCCTGCTGTTGCATTGACTGTGAACATGATGAGTCATTTCTTCAATAGACGATGGAATACTTTGTTCCTCTGTAATCAAAGGTGTGGTGTCCTATTTTCATGGAAAACAGTAATAACAGTGATAAATATGATGGCGTCTCCTCTCCTCCCACTCCTCTGTGTGTCTGTCTATGTAGCTCGGCCCTGGACAGTGTCCTTGGGGTCCCTGTGGCGGTGAAGAAACTGAGCCGGCCCTTCCAGAATCAGACCCATGCCAAGCGGGCCTACAGGGAGCTGGTGCTGCTCAAGTGCGTCAATCACAAAAATGTACGTCACTGTGGACATGCTCAGCTGTCCACGTATGTGGATCTTTTAGCCCTCATCATTTTGGCGAATTCCTTTGTGTGTGACATCATCGACTCACTATACTGCGTGTGTGAAATGATTGATTTAGTCTTATTTCACCAAATGAGTGTCATGTTTCAGTCTCCTGATATACTGAGTTTCTTCTCCTTTCTAGATTATTAGGCTGCTGAATGTCTTCACACCACAGAATTCACTGGAGGAGTTCCAGGACCTGTAAGTCTGCTGCAGGCTCATACGTTTTTGCTTATCCTTCTATGGTAAGCAGTATTCTCCTCATGACTGCTGCGGGGCTGCACTGGCTCCTTCCTATGAGGGTCTGTTGCTTGAGAGAGAGGATGCAATGTAATCACAAGCTTAGTAGTGACCTTCAAAGCGCATACACATTTCATCACATTATTATACATAAAAAAGATCTACATTACCCTATAGCAGGAGACAGGAAATAACAGAGAAATAAGCTCAGAGTAATATATAGAGGGATACCTTAAAATGAAAGTTGAAATAGTTTTTCGGAATAAAAGAGCTCATATTACGACCTCCATTATGTACAGGACCAGTCAAAGGTTTGGACACAGGGTTTTTCTTTATTTTACTATTTTCTACATTGTAGAATAATAGTGAAGACATCAAAACGATGAAATAACACTTATGGAACCATGTAGTAACCAAAAAAGCATTTCAATTAACAGGTGTGCCTTGTTAAAAGTTAATTTGTGGAATTTATTTCCTTCTTAATGCATTTGAGCCAGTCAGTTGTGTTGTGACAAGGTAGGGGGGTATACAGAAGATAGCCCTATTTGGTGAAAGACCAAGTCCGTATTATGGCAAGAACAGCTCAAATAAGCAAAGAGAAACGACAGTCCATCATTACATTAAGACATGAAGGTCAGTCAATCTGGAAATTTTCAAGAACTTTAAAAGTTTCTTCAAGTGCAGTCGCAAAAACCATCAAGCACTATGATGAAACTGGCTCTCATGAGGACCGCCACAGGAAAGGAAGACCCAGAGTTACCTCTGCTGCAGAGGATAAATTCATTAGAGTTAACTGCACCTCAGATTGCAGCCCAAATAAATGCTTCACAGAATTCAAGTAACAGAAACATCTCAACATCAACTGTTCAGAGGAGACTGCGTGAATCAGGCCTTCATGGTCAAATTGCTACAAAGAAACCACTACTAAAGGACACCAATAAGAAGAAGAGACTTGCTTGGGCCAAGAAACACGAGCAATGGACATTAGACCGGTGGAAATCTGTCCTTTGGTCCAAATTAGAGATTTTTGGTTCCAACCGCTGTGTCTTTGTGAGACGCAAAATAGGTGAACGGATGATCTCCGCATGTGTGGTTCCCACCGTGAAGCATGGAGGAGGAGGTGTGATGGTGTGGGGGTGCTTTGCTGGTGACACTGTCTGTGATTTATTTAGAATTCAAGGCACACTTAACCAGCATGGCTACCACAGCATTCTGTAGCGATACGCCATCCCATCTGGTTTGGGCTTAGTGGAACTATCATTTGTTTTTCAACAGGACAATGGCCCAAAACAAACCTATAGGCTGTGTAAGGGCTATTTGACCAAGAAGGAGAGTGATGGAGTGCCGCATCAGATGACCTTGCCTCCACAATCCCCTGACCTCAACCGTATTGAGATGGTTTGGGATGAGTTGGACCGCAGAGTGAAGGAAAAGCAGCCAACAAGTGCTTAGCATATGTGGGAACTCCTTCAAGACTGTTGGAAAAGCATTCCTCATTAAGCTGGTTGAGAGAATGCCAAGAGTGTGCAAAGCTGTCATCAAGGCAAAGAGGGCTACTTTGAAGAATCTCAAATATAATATGTATTTTGATTTGTTCAACACTTTTTTGGTTACTACATGATTCCATATGTGTTATTTCATAGTTTTGATGTCTTCACTATTATTCTACAATGTAGAAAATAGTTTAAAATATAAAGAAAAACCCTTGAATGAGTAGGTGTTCTAAAACTTTTGACTGGTACTGTATATGTTAGAAAACTCTAGATGTCAGTGGGCGGGGCTACATAATAGGGGGGTCATGGTTGGCTGGACCAGATGTAAGTACTAGGATCTAAGGAGTGGTTGTCCCATGGAGTTAGAAAGAGGACTCTAGGTGGATATAAGTGGTTTTAGCATGGACTTTGATGGGGAGTGGGGCTGACCCCATTTAGTCGACTGGTCGATTGTTTAGTTGATAGGCTGTTGGTCGACCAACATTTTTTTAGTCGAGCACACGAGACACCTGTCTGATTTAAGCCTGTGTCTCAGTGGACTAATCCATTGAGGAGGCGGCAGGGATGCCACGGTCCAAGAATAAGGGGAGTGTGGCTAAGATGCACAAGGCACGTCTCTCTCTCCAGAATGCACTCTCCCACCATTTCGTGCGTATTTATTGTTTCATAACTTCATTGTGTGCATTGTTTGCTGTGTCTATCAATTCCCCATTACATATATCACCAGTAGTAGCCTACGTTTACCGTTAATTCCCATAATTTCTAATCTGTAATGTTTGTTTGGTTACGGTAATTTCTGTTAGGCTAATGCATTCAACATATTATTATTACAGTCATTTACTGTTCTCATTGCAGAGCTCACGACCTATGCTACTCTTGTGAGAAACAAGTTTTTGTTTATTACATTCCATATAGGAGTTTTGTAAATGTATTGATTGTCTTTTGTTTGCAACACTACTGTCAATGTTGAGTAAGGACACATACCTGATTACGCATACAGAAGTAGGCCTAGGCTACCTGGCCTGATTGGTCTGATTAGTTTAATTCCAGCTCTCTCCCTTTCGATAACCACTCGGCATGAAAGCGAAAAATGTAATGCTCTTATCCAGTGGAAACGTCATTAAATACATGTTTACTTCTTATTCCTTGCACAAATAGTGTACAACTGTGTCTAGCCCGAGCTCACTGGCGGGGGAAACTCTTGAGGGTCCAGAATATTTTATCTAATGTTGCAAGTTTGCTAGCGCGAGTTTCGGGCTGACCAAGTTGATAGTTGTAAATTTGTACGTTTGTTGCAAACAGGTCATGCGTAGCCAATGTGATTTATAGGATATTTATTTTTATCAGGATATTTTCTAACTGCAGGCTGCAAAGTCTTTATTTGTTGGCTTTATGTAGGCTATTTTTTACATAGTTGGCAATGGCAATAAAAGTAACTTTTAGATTTGTATAATTTTCATTTAGATTGAGTTAGTATGTAGATTAACCACAGACAATGATTTTGAGATACAAAGACTATTATAAATGAAATTAAACTGTTCCACGAAAATGTGCATATGAAAATCATAACTGGCACGCAGATCGGTAGAAATGGTAAGATAAATTGGCACTCCAAATGGACCGCTGGTGTAGCCTATTACCGGAAACTTCAGGAGCATAACGGCAGAATCTGCAAAGGCCAGCAGGAGGAGGGTCGGGAACCAGTTATTTTCTTATTTTTAGGCTATCGTGATCTCTGGCTCCCTCTTGAGTCATTTGTGTATCTTAATTATTTAATCAAACTGTGTGCTTAAAGCAAGTTCAGTACATATACAGTAGTTGATTTTATTAAAACACATATGGTGTGTATATATGGAAAAATACACGTTTTACAATTTCGACCAATCGATTGAAAAGATTAGAAAAGACGACTCTTGGTCAACCAACATTTTTGTTTAGTCGGGACAGCCCTAATGGGGAGGTCGATCTAACTCTATGGGTGGTCCCCTCTGTCTGTCTGCCAGCTACCTGGTGATGGAACTGATGGATGCCAGTCTGTGCCAGGTCATCCACATGGACCTGGACCATGAGAGGATGTCCTACCTGCTCTACCAGATCCTCTGTGGCATCAGACACCTGCACTCTGCTGGCATCATCCACAGGGTCAGTCATTGGCTGATCGTGAATATGTGTTGTATGCAGAGTGATAACATAAGCCATGTAGGACATTACATTTATGGACATCTACTGTACTTTCCTAACATGTTGATTTGAGTGTGTAATCCATCATCACCATCACTACCATCATAACCATCATCACCACCATCATAACCATCATCACCACCACATTTACATTTTAGTCATTTAGCAGACGCTCTTATCCAGAGCGACTTACAGGAGCAATTAGGGTTAAGTGCCTTGCTTAAGGGCACATCGACAGATTTTTCACCTAGTCGGCTCGGGGATTAGAACCAGCGACTTTTCGGTTACTGGCACAACGCTCTTACCCACTAAGCTACCTGCCGCCCCATCATCACCACCATCACCATCATAACCATGACCACCATCATCATCATCACCACCACCATCATAACCATCACCACCATCATCATCACCACCACCATCACCATCATAACCATCATCATCATCATCATCATCAACACCATCAACTTATTCACTTTGTTTGTATCTTCTCCAGGACCTGAAGCCCAGTAAC
This sequence comes from Coregonus clupeaformis, assembly GCF_020615455.1. Classification (NCBI taxonomy): domain Eukaryota; kingdom Metazoa; phylum Chordata; class Actinopteri; order Salmoniformes; family Salmonidae; genus Coregonus; species Coregonus clupeaformis. Next base: position 271,073 of record NW_025534082.1, read on the forward strand.
ATAGTGGTGAAGTCTGACTGTACTCTGAAGATCCTGGACTTTGGGCTGGCCAGAACAGCCTGCACTAACTTCATGATGACCCCTTACGTTGTGACCCGATACTACAGAGCACCAGAAGTCATCCTGGGCATGAAGTACAAAGAGAATGGTAAGAAATGCTCAAGGATGTTACCTTCTATTCTCAATCTCACCAACAGGATAAAACACTATTAGTTACTTGATTATACATGTCTATCTTGCACTGTTGATAATCTATGGCTGTTCTCCTTTTACCAGCAGCAAGGGTCCACATATGGCTGGTTATGATGCTGTGTGAGATGAATGTGTGTGTGAGATGAATGTGTGTGATGTGTGTGTAACCTCTATGTTTGTTTTCCTCCAAGTGGACATCTGGTCAGTGGGATGCATCATGGGAGAGATGGTGAAGGGTAGCGTTATATTCCAGGGCACGGATCGTATCCTTACCCAGTCAATCTATAACTCCCTATATGCTGTCTTTACATCTATAATATGACCATTGTGTAAGTCGCTCTGGATAAGAGCATCTGCTAAATGACTAAAATGTAAATGTAATGTGTCTGTGTGTTTAAACTGTATTTGGGTCACTATTAGAGATGTTGTATAATGTGTCTGCCAGGTTGACCTCCCCATCACAAGGTCAGGCATGTCAGGATGTCCTTCCTTTCTTTCCACATTCAATTGAAACAACAACATCAGCTAGCTACTTCCTTAGCTTACATGCATTTAATTCAAAGTGATGAATTGATGGTCCGTACTAACTGGAAATAGACTCGAAAAGTCTGGATCCTAACTGCTAAAGCCTCTTGCTACTGCTGTGTATGGTGCAATATTCAATATCCCATATGTTCCTGAACCTCCCATGAGGTATAACTAGGTGTTTTGCATTAGTTTGTATGTGTGTCCTGAACCAGCTCCGTATCAGACATTGACCAGTGGAACAAGGTGATTGAGGTTCTGGGCACGCCCCCCATGGAGTTTATGAACCGTTTGATGGAGACTGTGAGGAACTATGTGATGAACAAGCCCCAGTACCCAGGGGTCAGCTTCTCTCAACTCTTCCCTGACTGGGCCTTCCCGGCAGAGACAGAGCAGGATCAACTCAAGAGTAAGACTTATACCACCTACAGATGTCTACACAGATCTCTCTCTCTCTCTCTCTCTCTCTCGCTCTCTCTCTCTCTCTCTCTCTCTCTCTCTCTCTCTCTCTCTCTCTCTCTCTCTCTCTCTCTCTCTCTCTCGCTCACTTTTCATTGATGAGCACCTTCCTATCTGATGTGGACATGACATTGGCAGCTTTTCTGCCTTCTTATCACTGCAGCCAGTCAAGCGCGGGACCTGCTGTCCAAGATGCTGGTGATTGACCCAGAGAGCCGTATTTCAGTGGAGGACGCCCTGGACCACCCCTACATCCACATGTGGTATGACCCAGGAGAGGCTGATGCGGTGAGTCTGGCTGTAATATAATAATAAGATATGCCATTTAACAGACTATCATGCATGCGTACATTTGTTATGTATGGGTGGTCCTGGGAATCAAACCCACTATCCTGGCATGGCAAGAGCCATGCTTTACCAACTGAGCTACAGCGCATATCAACATACTTCAGTCAGAAGCATATAAGATAGGAAGGTGCTCATCACTGAAAAGTTAAAATATTGAGAGAGAGAGAGAGAGAGAGAGAGAGAGAGAGAGAGAGAGAGAGAGAGAGAGAGAGAGAGAGAGAGAGAGAGAGAGAGAGAGAGAGAGAGAGAGAGAGAGAGAGAGAGAAGAGAGAGAGAGACTATCCTATCAACGTGATCTGAAGAACTGTAATATCCTATCAATGTGATCTGAAGAAATGTAATATCCTATGTTTCTCCGAGTAGTGGTCTGCGAAATGGCAGGAAAACTGAAATCCGTTCTACCAGCATGTCACCTGTGCAACTAGAGGCGAAAAAACTCTAGATGATCTTTACTCCACACACAGAGACGTATATAAGAAGCGGATGCTAAGCTACAGGAGTGTTTTGCTACCACAGACTGGAATATGTTCCGGGATTCATCCGATGGCATTGAGGAGTATACCACATCAGTCACCAAGCTTCATCGATAAGTGCATCGATGACGTTGTCCCCACAGTGACCGTACGTACATATCCCAACCAGACGCCATGGATTACTGGCAACATCCACACTGAGATAAAGGCTAGAGATGCCGCTTTCAAGGAGCAGGACAATAATTCGGACGTTTATAACAAATCCCTCTATGCCCTCAGACGAACCATCAAACAGGCAAAGCATCAATACAGGACCAAGATCGAATCCAACTACACCGGCTCTTACACTCGTCGGATGTTCCAGTGCTTGCAAACCATCACAGATTACAAAGGGAAACCCAGTCGCGAGCTGTCCAGTGACGAACTAAATACCTTCTATGCTCGCTTCAAGGCTAGCAACACTGAACCATGCATGAGAGCACCAGCTGACTGTGTGATCACGCTCTCCGTAGCCGATGTGAGTAAGACTTTTAAACAAGTTAACAATCACAACCGCAGGGCCAGACGGATTAGCAGGACGCGTACTCAGAGCATGCGCTGACCTGCTGGCAAGTGTCTTCACTGACATTGTCAAACTCTCCCTGACCCAGTCTGTAATACCTACATGTTTCAAGCTGACCACCATAGTCCCTGTGCCCAAGAACGCCAAGGTAACCTGTCTAAATGACTATCGCCCGTAGCACTCACATCTGTAGCCATGGAATGCTTTGAAAGGCTGGTTATGGCTCACATCAACACCATCATCCCAGACACACTGGACCCACTCCAATTCATATACCGCCCCAACAGATCCACAGATGACGCAATCTCTATTGCACTCCACACTGCTCTTTCCCACTTGGACAAAAGGAACATCAACGTGAGAATTCTGTTCACTAACTACAACACAGCGTTCAACACCATAGTGCTCTCCAAGCTCATCACTAAACTAAAGACCCTGAGATTTAACACATCCCTCTGCAACTGGATCCTGGACTTCCTGACGGGCCCCCAGGTGGTAAGGGTAGGAAACAACCCCTCCGCCACGCTGACCCTCAACACAGGGCCCCTCGGGTGCGTGCTTAGTCCCCTCCTGTACTCCCTGATCACCCACGACTGCGTGGCCAAGCACTACTCCAACACCATCATTTATGTTTGCAGGTGACACGACGGTGGTAGGCCTGATCACAGACGATGATGAGACAGCCTACAGGGAGGAGGTCAGAGACCTGGCAGTGTGGTGCCAGGACAACAACCTCTCCCTCACCGTAAGCAAGGAAAATGAGCTAATTGTGGACTACAGGAAATGGAGGGCCGAGCAGTGGAGCGGGTCGAGAGCTTCAAGTTCCTCGGTGTCCACATCACTAAGGATCTATCATGGTCCAAACACACCAACACAGTCGTGAAGAGGGCACGACAACGCCTCTTCCCCGTCAGGAGGCTGAAAAGATTTGGCATGGGCACTCAGATCCTCAAGAAGTTCTACAGCTGTACAATTGACAGTATCTTGACTGGCTGCATCACCGCTTGGAATGGCAACTGCTTGACATCCGACTGCAAGGTGCTACAGAGGGTAGTGTGTACGGCCTAGTACATCACTGGGGCCAAGTTACCTGCCATCCAAGACTTCTATACCAGGCGGTGTCAGAGGAAGGCCCTAAAAATTGTCAAAGACTCCAGCCACCCAAGTCATAGACTGTTCCCTCTGCTACCACACGGCAAGCGGTACCGATGCACCAAGTCGGGAACCAACAGGACCCTGAACAGCTTTTACCCCCAAGCCATAAGACTGCTAAATATTTAGTCTGGATAGCTATTTGGTTAACTATTTAACTATCTGCATTTACCCTTTTTGCACTAACTCTTTTGACTCATCACATACGCTGCTGCTACTGTTTATTATCTATCCTGTTGCCTAGTCACTTTATCTCTACCTATATGTACACATCTACCTCAATTACCTCGTACCCCTGCACATCCTTACTCATTGTGTATTTATTCCTTGTGTTATTCTATTTTTATTTTTCTATTATTTCAACAACAACAACAAAAGTTATCTGCATTGTTGGGAAGCATTTCACTGTTAGTCTACACCTGTTGTTTATGTACAATTTGATTTGCTATCCCTCTGTTTGTGTCAACTGCTTCACAAATGTAACACTTGTTTGGGCTCACACGGTCCAACTGTCTATAACTGTCTGCGTATGCTGTGATTCCATCTGTAGCCACCACCACAGATATCTGATAAACAGCTGGAGGAGCGAGAACACAGCATCGAACAGTGGAAAGGTATGACAACTCTGTTGTTACTTTTTTACCTTACTGTCCCTTCCCCCACAGCCATTATAGAGCTTCTGCTATCTATAATAATAATAATAATAATAATAATAATAATATGCCATTTCGCAGACGCTTTTATCCAAAGCGACTTACAGTCATGTGTGCATACATTTTTTACGTATGGGTGGTCCCGGGGATCGAACCCACTACCCTGGCGTTACAAGCGCCGCGCTCTACCAATTGAGCTACAAGGATGGTTTATGTGTGGCAAAGAATACAGTACTTGTTCTGGCAGCTGATAGTCTGCCTTCCATCAGCCCATAGCCTGCCTTCCATCAGCCCATAGCCTGCCTTCCATCAGCCCATAGCCTGCCTTCTATCAGCCCATAGTCTGCCTTCCATCAGCCCATAGCCTGCCTTCCATCAGCCCATAGTCTGCCTTCCATAAGCCCATAGCCTGCCTTCCATCAGCCCATAGTCTGCCTTCCATAAGCCCATAGCCTGCCTTCCATCAGCCCATAACCTGCCTTCTATCAGCCCATAGTCTGCCTTCCATCAGCCCATAGCCTGCCATCTATCAGCCCATAACCTGCCTTCCATCAGCCCATATCCTGCCTTCCATCAGCCCATAACCTGCCTTCCATCAGCCCATAGCCTGCCTTCCGTCAGCCCATAGCCTGCCTTCCGTCAGCCCATAACCTGCCTTCTATCAGCCCATAACCTGCCTTCCATCAGCCCATAGTCTGCCTTCCATCAGCCCATAACCTGCCTAGCCCATAGCCTGCCTTCCATCACTGTGAGTCAAGGACACCTCTCGTTTCATTTCTTCCAGAGCTGATCTATGACGAGTTGATGGACTGGGAGGAGAGGAACCAGAATGGAGTGACAAAGGAGGACTGCGCAGGTGAATGACCATGGATACTATGTGCTTCTGACACTTTTGTTTTTAAAGTATCTCCCTTGCTGCACTGCCTGTTCTTGAGGGGCTTTAGAAATGACATTTACAGTATACCTTCCCGATGTTCACTGGTGGTGAGATCATCTTTGTCCTTCCTTGTACAGTGACTCATAATCCTTACTCACTTTCTCTAAGCCCCAAAATTAAGACACATGTTTTTGTTCTCAAGTGAGCTCAAGTCAGGGTGCGTCATACTTTCATATGTTTTGATGATGTCATACTGTCATGTTTTGATGATGTCATACTGTGTATCATTATATGGGCCATAATCTCTCTCTCTCTCTCTCTCTCTCTCTCTCTCTCTCTCTCTCTCTCTCTCTCTCTCTCTCTGTCTCTCTCTCTCTATCTGTCTCTCTATCTCTCTCTCTCTCTCTCTCTCTCTCTCTGTCTCTGTCTCTCTCTCTCTCTCTCTCCCTCTCTCTGTCTCTCTGTCTCTCTCTGTCTCTCTCTCTCTCTCTCTCTCTCTCTCTCTCTCTCTCTCTCTCTCTCTCTCTCTCTCTGTCTCTCTCTCTGTCTCTCTCTCTCTCTCTGTCTCTGTCTCTATCTCTCTCTCTCTCTCTCTGTCTCTCTCTCTCTCTGTCTCTCTCTCTCTCTCTCTCTCTCTCTCTCTCTCTCTGTCTCTCTCTGTCTCTCTCTCTCTCTCTCTCTCTCTCTCTCTCTCTCTCTCTCTCTCTCTCTCTCTCTCTCTCTCTCTCTCTCTCTCTCTCTCTCTCTCTCTCTCTCTCTCTCTCTCTCTCTGTGCTGTAGATGAAGTGGTGAACCACAGTGCTACAGCTTCCCAGTCGTCCTCTACGAGTGACTTCTCCTCCATGTCCACTGAGCAGACCTTGGCCTCTGACACAGACAGCAGCTGTGTTGACACCCTCACGGGGGCGCTAGAGGAGTGACTGTGAGCCTCTTTCCAACCTGACATCTCTGTTTCTTTTTCAATCATCACTAACTCTCCATCTTCTTAGGTAGCACTTTTCGTATGAATTAATACTGTCTATTTTTACTTTGTGTCCCCCTGGATAGTAAATCATACAACCACTTTTTTTTGTAAACTGAAAATGATTCACTTTTAAATTGATCTCTCTTTCTCTGTCACTCTTTCCCTATCTCTCTTGTAAATAGCAAATTCATAATGTACCATGGATCACATAGCTAAGTCATGCACCACTTGTTGTCCAAGCCAAGAGCACATACTGTTCAATGTGTAGCTTGACCACCTACAGTGTCAGTATAAAGTACTGTATATGTATTAAACTAGGGCTAGGTTATAATGTCTTATGACTATTTTGTCATCAGAAATATCTAATGATGAACAAAAGACATTGCTGCATGTTACTAGAAATGAATACTTGATTACACATAGAAACAACTGTGATGCAAGATCTTCATGTATTTCCATCCAGAGGACATTAACCTCCTCTGTGTGAAGAAACAGTACTTGGCTCTCTGGTTAGGGTCGTTCCAAAGGAGGGTAAAGAGTGATACATTTTATGCATGTTATGTGTGTTCATGTACATAAGTATCTATCTATACTGATATTGTGTGTTTAAATGTATTGATTGTTGTGACGCTGAGACTGGGTTTTACAGCTGCTCCAAATATGCTGAGGCATAAAAACTGTACAAAATACATCCATTTATTTTGGAACAAACTATTGTTGAAATGCAATGGGAAACATTTCAGAAATGTGTTGGTGTTGAAAGATGTATTATGAATTATGATGAAACTTAAGGGGAAAAGACAAACGGTGGATACATTGCACTTTCTAGACAATTTCACCTTAAAGTCATTCCAATAATAATATTGATAAAAGAGGGATACAATCATGCATTCAGTTCTTTTTCAGATTGTTTCTAAAAATCGTATGACTATCCAAACTACCCCTAAACACAAGCAACATGCAACTGTGTAATCTTCCCATCAGTCTTGAGTCTCTGTACTCAAGAAACATTTAAGATACCCGCTCATTCTCAATCCTTCAATGGGGCAATGTTGAATCTATCCTCTAATGCTTTACTGTGTGTTGATTGACGTTATACCGATACGTCTGTTTGGAACCTCTGTCGAACCTCAGTGTGGTGACAGGAGAAATGTTCAAGGGGAAACCAAAGACAGGTCTCACCACTGATAGGTAGCTTTCTTTCATTTTGTTTTTTTTCCACCCCATTACTGGTGTCCAGAGCACTCTCAGTGCTGGACCATTAACTGAACATGTGTGTGTAACTCAGAGCAACGCTCCTCGGCTGATACAGTACGTCATGTATTTTTTGAGAGTACAGTGGACATGGTCCTTGGGACTTGAAAATCAACACTGGCAACACCCACATTGACTTGGGAATCTTGATAATTCTGGACCTTGATGTCCTGAGAAAGAGCCTTGTACCTGACTGACAGATCTGCTGGGGACAAACTGGACTGGAGCGGTGTTCACAGTGGAACTCTGCTGGGGGCAGATTTACGGGAAACCATCCGACCTTACTCAATATGTACTCATCTTGCCTTAAGCAATCCACCCTGCGTGTCATGAACTTCATCTTCACAACTAAGGTGCAGCGATCAGTGTTTTACTTTGAGTGACTGCTGTTGATTTGTTGGTTTTATGCCCGTCTACCTGTCCTGTTCTTTTGTGTGCCGTTTCAGAACAAACTCAGATTCAACCATATTGGCCTTTAAGTTTATTCTGCTTTTTCATCCAATAGTAAAGTAAAGAAGGAGGATAACTGTCTGAAGGTGCTTCTCCTCTCTGAATAGTAAAGCACACTGTCTACTCTGTCTGTTTTACTCCTCTCTTATTTGACCCTGTTGGCTTTTCTTATTTGACCAGAGAGAATTGGACCGACAGATCCATGCTGATGTCTTTGCCTCAGGCCTGCTGGGGACAGACTGGACTGGAGCAGTGTTCACAGTAGCCCTGAGAAAGATACAGTGCATTTGGAAAGTATTCAGACCCCTTCACTTTTTCAAAATGTTGTTACGTTACAGCCTTATTCTAAAATGGATGAAATACCATTTTTTCCCTCATCAATCTACACACAATACCCCATAATGACAAAGCGAAAACAGGTTGGGTTTTTTTTTTCAATAAAACAATCTGAGAAAGATATCTAGATAAACGCCATGGAGCACACAACAATACCTCCCAACCTCCGAAGGGCTTTTTTCTCTGTGTTATTGTTTTTCAGTGAGTGAATCTAATGTGTGAGGGACATTGAGTGGGGTTGTGTGTCTCTGTGGTTTGTGCAGTGTACTATCTATCTAGTGTACTATCTACAAGGCTGAAAATCTGAAACTCTGATCGCCGGCCGCGGTGAAAAAAGTAATGCTCCCTTTCAATGCATTTTTCCGCAAAAGGTGGGTAAACTGTGTTTACTGTGTTTACAGTCCACTGGTCCCAGTCATACTGACCAAACCCTACTGGTCTATGTCCCAGTCATACTGACCAAACCCTACTGGTCTATGTCCCAGTCATACTGACCAAACCCTACTGGTCTATGTCCCAGTCATACTGACCAAACCCTACTGGTCTATGTCCCAGTCATACTGACCAAACCCTACTGGTCTATGTCCCAGTCATACTGACCAAACCCTACTGGTCTATGTCCCAGTCATACTGATCTGGTCTATGTCCCAGTCATACTGATCTGGTCTATGTCCCAGTCATACTGATCTGGTCTATGTCCCAGTCACACTGATCTGGTCTATGTCCCAGTCATACTGATCTGGTCTATGTCCCAGTCATACTGATCTGGTCTATGTCCCAGTCATACTGATCTGGTCTATGTCCCAGTCATACTGATCTGGTCTATGTCCCAGTCACACTGATCTGGTCTATGTCCCAGTCACACTGATCTGGTCTATGTCCCAGTCACACTGATCTGGTCTATGTCCCAGTCATACTGATCTGGTCTATGTCCCAGTCATACTGATCTGGTCTATGTCCCAGTCATACTGATCTGGTCTATGTCCCAGTCATACTGATCTGGTCTATGTTACCTTATGTCTTTATCTTTATCGCTCATTTTGTTATCAAACAATCAATACAGACACTTTGTCTGGTTTGCTGTTTAACGCAATCAAACTTGTTTAATACATTTTTTCAATACATAGATACATAGTCAGGGCTATAAACTCTAGGTAGAATATGTTAGATGGGCCTGTCTGTACTGCTTGTGTGTTCTCTGCTGTGCAATGCCATGTATGGGCGTCTACCGGTGGTCTTATTCAGAGATGCATCACTCTGATGACTCCTTAAAGGTGCTACACATAGGATTTTTTTCCTACATTTTTTGCATTGTAATTTCAGAAAATGTCTATAATATATCTGGCGGTAATAGTGGAATGATGGTGTTTCACAGTATTACTTACCCGCCAGTGTTGTGATTGGCTGTGATATTCGCCCTTATTGATTTCTCCTGCTGGAGCGGCATCTGTTGTCAAACTGGGAAAACTGTTCTGACTTTGTGGCTGGGTTATCTAGTGGAACTCGCTCGTTGCGAAAATTCTACACTGTTCGCTCAATTTAAGTTGATGTGAAATTACAAGCACTGAATAGTGACCAAAACCTTTGGACCAAAACCAAAAGTAGCTTATGTTTTGGTCCACCAGCTTCAAACAGCTGTAAAAATGATATTTTTTGTTTTTGAAAATATATTTCACAGTGATTTTGATGGTACAATGATCCATACACTGTTCAGTGCTTGTTTTCTCACATAAACTGAAATTGAGCGAACAGTGTAGAATTTTAGCAACTAGAAAATGACAGAGCTAGTTCCACTAGATAACCCAGCCACAAAGTCAGAACAGCTTTCCCAGTTTGAAAACAGATGCCGCTCCAGCAGGAGAAATCAATAGGCGAATATCACAGCCAATCAAAACACTGGCGGGTCAGTAATATTGTGAAACACCATCATTCCACTAGTGCCGGATATATTATGGACATTTTTCTGAAATTACAATGCAAAAATGCAAAAATAAATCCTATGTGTAGCACCTTTAATATGTTCGACAATATTCATCCTGTCTGAAAAATATGCAAAAACTCAAGAGATGATTATCATTTGACATCAAAGGAGGACAAAATTAATTCTGCTAAATAAAATGCTTGAACAGTAGACAGGATCTATTGCTTAAGTCTTTGGTTATTTTATTTCATACAAGTGTGTGTGGGTGTGTGTTTGCGTGCGTGCGTGTTTCTGTGCGTGTGCGCGCACGTTCCTCTGCTAAATTATTTAGTAAAAGTATGTTTTATAATGAGAATTCAGAACATTAATATTGCGCTATACATATTGGTTTCGTGGAAAAGCTACATTGTATTTTTAAGTCGTGTACTGTTAAAAGCTGTTACTCACACCGCGCTGTCATAACGAGGTGAAATAGTGTTCAGATGGGTCCCACATTATAATCCTTCATATTTATTACGGTGTGAAATACCTGCATCAGTAATATGAGTCTGTCCTTAGACACCCCCATAGACAAACTCAGAACATGACCTCAATACTTGGAAGCACTAAATCAAATCCTATTTAAGATCAGCTTTCACACGGTGTCTAAATGGATGTGGGATCTTGTCACAGACTGGGAATAGTACATCTTCTCTGCGTTTCAACACCTTCTTTGGGCTTCACATTCAAATCTGGACCTTGAAGCCAGTTCCAATGCTTTTTACCCCACTCTTCCCTTCTAAGCAGGGACATATTTAGACCTGGGACACCAGGTGGGTCTAATTCATTATCAGGTAGAACTGAAAACCAGCAGTACTCCGGATCTCATAGGGTCAGATTCTATGGGACTGTTATGTTACTTCCCAGATCTCTTTCAGAACTTTTCCTGTGTGGCTCAGGACAGACTGGCTGGGTCTGGGCCTGTCTGTTATCCCAACGGTCAGGCCAGCTGCCAGCCATACATTAAGTCTCCAAGCTTTGATTCTGTATATTATAGGGCTCATTTCAGTCATATAAACATTTAGTGAGCTCAGTAGCTTGTGTTTCTCATCTGTCTCCATCGTCTCCAGTCCACCTCATTCTGTTCTGGTCTGGTCTGGTTGTCAATATGTCTGGTTGAACAATGCCCAAGGCATCAGAGCAGAGCTGTCCATCCCAGCTGGTTCCATCGCAAAGCTTTCTTAGAACCATCCTCAAACATGTACTACTCATTATGAGACAAATCCAATATGGATTAATCATGGCGACAGACAGTTCTCTCTATTTTCCATTCAGATGGATGGTGTTTGCTCCTGATACTGCTGTTTTAGTGCTCTGTTAGTGTCATCTTTCTCTAATCTGACTGGCCATCAGAAGCTCTGTAAAATGTGCTTGCTCTTCCTGTCTTTAGCGCTCAGCTCTTCGAAGGTGCTAACCCTAACCTTCGCTCTTCTGGGCCTCAGTGCTCAGCTCTCCGAAGGTGCTAACCCTAACCCTCGCTCTTCAGGGCCTCAGCGCTCAGCTCTCCGAAGGTGTCAAAGAACTGCTCCATCTCCCTCTGTAGAGTGGCGTTGCGGCGGTCGGCGTCGGCCCGGGCACGCTCCACGTTGCGGATCTTGATCTCGGCCACGCTGTACCAGCGGCGCTGCTGCTCCAGGCTGGTCCGCAGTCCCACCACCTCCCCCTGGAGGGCCTCGTTACGCCTCTCCAACCTGGGAGAGACAGGACCGAGAAGGACAGGGAGTTACACACACACACACACACACACAGCTTTCACTCTGCTGTTACTACAGGACTGTGGTGTATCATGTAACATGTAGGCCTAATATCATGTTATTGTAACCTGACACATGTTGAAGACTCTATATAGACTCTACTGAGGGTACAAAACATTAGGAACACCTTCCTAATATTGAGTTGCACCCCCTTTTGCCATCAGAACAGCCTCAATTCGTCGGGGCATGTACTCTATATGGTGTCGAAAGCGTTTCACAGGGATGCTGGCCCATGTTGACTCCAATATTTCCCACAGTTGTGTCAAGTTGGCTGGATCAATCAATCAATCAATTTTATTTTATATAGCCCTTCTTACATCAGCTAATATCTCGAAGTGCTGTACAGAAACCCAGCCTAAAACCCCAAACAGCTAGTAATGCAGGTGTAGAAGCACGGTGGCTAGGAAAAACTCCCTAGAAAGGCGAAAACCTAGGAAGAAACCTAGAGAGGAACCAGGCTATGAGGGGTGGCCAGTCCTCTTCTGGCTGTGCCGGGTGGAGATTATAACAGAACCATGCCAAGATGTTCAAAAATGTTCTTAAGTGACAAGCATGGTCAAATAATAATCAGGAATAAATCTCAGTTGGCTTTTCATAGCCGATCATTAAGAGTTGAAAAACAGCAGGTCTG